>NW_005353349.1:1250015-1262766 GCF_000412655.1 Myotis brandtii
GATGCACTGCCTGTCTTGGTCAGGACTGTCTCCAAAACTTGGAAGTCCCTGGATCTGGAAAAGAAGGGACTGTCAGGCTTCAGTAGTTGGCTGTGGAAGAGCTGTTTTTGACTAGAAAATCTTACAACGTTCAGATTTCCCACTCTACAAAACATTACTTTTGAACAGAAATACATAAATTCTGGTTTGTATTTTTAAAACACAAATATTTTTAAATACCTGGGTTGCTGAGTGACAGTACATTGTAAGGGTTAACAGCAGGGTGACTGATCAGAAGACTGAACAACAGTCTCCATTATGACCAATGGTATCTTGAACTACAGAGGTAATACTGGAGGTGGAAGTAAGTGGGATGATAGGGCAGAGTAAAGTAGAGGAAATTACAAAGGGAGAAAAATGAGAAAATTACCAAAGCAAAATCCTGATAGAGAAGGATGGAGATAACAGCAAAACCCGGGGAAGAGCTGGCTCAGACATTTATTGTAGTAGGAATGAAGGCAGACACGTGAACCAGAGGATACGTAAGATTCATTCAACTCTTACCATGTTCCAGACCTGTTCTCAGGAGATCCATGCACCTTAATTCACTCAGTCCTCCCAGCAACCCATGAGATGAATCTCAGTATCATCCTCATCTTACAGAAGAAGAAATTTAGACACTCAGTGGGTAACTTGCCCCAAGTCCTATAATTAGGTAGTGGCAGAGCTGAGATTTGAACTTTGGCAATTGGAGGAGTTGAGATTTGAACATGCCTTTAGTGTGGTGCCTAACACCATGCTAAATCCCTACATATGAGGAGGCTAGTAGATTTGATGGTATAAAATGATAAATTGTGCCTCCCAGAAAATTTGCTTTATAAAGGGCCTCCAATAAACAAAAAGGAAACACCTCTCATATGAAATTCCCAAATGTAATATGCCCCTCATTTAGGAGCATTTGAAGAAACTGGGATGCAGTCCAACTAACAAGCATACATTCCTTGTTTTTCCTGCCGTTAACGGGACGAGTGGAATGTAAAATAAATAAATAAATAAATAATTAGACATCTTCCACAGGTTATGAATGGCTGATAATTGCTATTAGTTTTCCCCCTCATATTAATAGTTCTTACAACTTCTATGTATTTATTTTTACTTGTGAGGGATTATTTTCAAATAAAACTCATTAAGCATCCATAAACATTTTTCTGTACTTTCTAAAAATAAATGCATTATGCTAAGTTAAAGTAGACCATAGTGTATGCTACCCTTCATATGAAATATCAAGTAGATAGTATTTGCCCTGAGTAAAGGCTAAGGGTTGGGGGTTGACAATAAATGTGCATGAGGGATTTTGTTGAGTAATGAAAATGTTCTAAAACTCATATATGGTGACTATTGCACATAAAATAGTAAAAAACAGAAAAAAACACACACACACAAAAACAATTTAATTGTATTCTTGAAATGAGTGAACTATGTGATATGTAAACTGTGGCACAAAAAAGTTGATGAAAAGGATGAAATGTAACATTTTATAAATCAATATTGAAAATATAATTTTATGTATGCAAAAATATCTAGAGAGTAGTCACTAATAACAGTGATTAATTCTCAGAAATGCTATTATAGGGGGAAACTAGTAACAGTTTTAATTAAGTTTATTAGGGTAACATTGGTTAATGAAATATATAGGTTTCAGGCATACAATTCTATAACACATCATCTGTATATTGTACTGTATCTTCACCACCCCAAGTGAAATCTCCTTCCACCACCATTTGTTTTCCTTTTATCCTTTTCTACCTCCCCCCACCTCCTAGCTTAATAAAACTTTACACACTTTGTAGACAAATTGTAAGCAAGCATGGTCATCTCCATTTTGTTGGATGGATTTTTGTTGAATGCCCCTTATGTGTCCATAGTGTTTGGAGTTATGAGAGAGCAGAAATAAGGATTTTTCCATAGACCCTAATCTCAAAGAGCTATAAATCTTATGAACCAATTGGTGATGTGAATGACATCTTCTAGACAAAGCATCATTGGTGGAGTTTGAAGAATACAATAATGAGTTTAGCTTCATTCAACATACCCTAAAATGAAACGTGTGCTCTAAAATGAAGTTCCCTTATAATACTGGTATCTGTCATGTTATTTCTTCACTCCTTGCTTCTGTTCATACTATGACACTTTTTGGAAGACCCTATCCTCTTTACATTCCTACCTACATTCTATACTCTCTCGGATGTCCTACTCTGAAGTCGGCCCCACTTATTGCACTCTACCAGCATTTCACAAATCAGTTATCATTTTTAACATAAAATTCTAACAACACATTACAAAGTGTTCTCTGTTTTCTACCAATGCCTACATAAATGTTTCTTTTTATTTAAATTTAAAACATCTCAAAGAAGAGATACACATTCCCTTGTGCATTTATATTCTTCATGATTTTCAGAAAATTGGTTATTGTAATTTAGGCATTCAATAAATACTTGCAAATATAACTTAGCTAAGATAATGAGAAACAGGAAGCTTTACTGAGTCCTTCTAGACTCAAAGTTCAGTGATAATGCACTCATTTTATTATAGACGTTGCAAAAATTCCACAAGTGTTTAAGTTGTATTGGTAGCCCTTACAGCCAATTAGTTTCCAATATTTCTCATGTACCTTGAGCATTTCTGCCTTATTGTGCAAGGTATTCCATAGAAAGAGCTTACCATGAAAGTTAAATACAACATTAATCATACAAAATTAAGACAAAAAAAATCAACCAGATCAGTCAAACTAATAATACACTTATAGAGTAGAATAAACTATATTACAGGGTTAAATTAACTTTATAATATAGGGAAATGTTCTCATGCAATGAGAAATAAACCATACATTTTTAATGTAGCAGAAGCCATTATAATTTTTTAGTCCCTAAAAATTTAATTTGATTGCTTTGCTATAAAATGCTACTTAATATTGGATGGCCTTTTGTCCACATTATTATACTCTTTTATAAAATCTCTAGATAATTACTATATGTAGTTTGGAATAATAAATAGAGTAAATTAATAAGGTAAATTTAGACCTATTGCCAGGAAATGAGAAAAATAAACGATTAGTCTTCTAAATTCCATTCTTTTCAAACATGTATAATGAGAGTCAAATAAAAAGAAATAAAGAGGAAAACCATCTATTTTTAAATATTTCTTTAGTCCATTAGAAAAATACCTTATTTAAATTAATAACTCAACTATAAGACTTCATATTTGGCTGACTGTGTAATAAATGACACAAGAAAAAAAGGATTATTTTTAAACTCTAATGTACAATTAAAAGGCAACTGATACACACCTTATCTATGAATATGATAGCTATAGTTTGGGTCTCCCTTTAATTTCTCATTAGGTAAAGTTAATTATGCCATCAATTATGATAGCCTAAGTGTTGTGTACATATCTATATTATATTGTAGTATAATTTATTGAGTCATTTTTATCATTACTTCTTTTATCATATATATATATATTCCCAACCAATAAGCTGGGAGTGTTCACATCATGGTTTAGGTTAAACATTTAAGTAACTTTAAACAAATTAACTGACCTAAGTAAGATCAACTATCAGCTCATACAATGAAAAATATATGAAGTGATGATGATGTTTTGCTACTATTAATATTATTATTAAGACTAACAATAATAAATGATACTAGTTACCATGTGATGAAGATCTAGCATAGGAGGTGTTTTATATGTCATCTTATTGAACCCTCCCATAAATCTAAAATTAGGTTTCATTGTTCCTAGTTCAAAGATGAGGCTGCCACAGCTTAGAAATATGGAGTCACCAGCTTACAAGGCTATACAACTAGCAAATGACAAAGCTGAAGTCCACACTAAGGTCTATCTGGCTGCTTCCTGAGCACAGCCCTGACAGAGTGAGTCCTGATCAGGGCTTGTGTCTGGTGTTGAGCCACTGCTTTCACTCTGCTGAGTGGCCCTGAAATTAGACCATCCTCCCACTGTTTTATACTCAGAACCTTCATTTCATTGTTGTGTAATACTTCTATGGATACAGCTGCCACTCCCACTGTAACCCATGGTCAAATAATGGCTCTATTTAGCAAATTGCAAAAATATGCTTAAAAAGAATGGCTCAACATATAGACAATTGATTGGACTTTAAAACTCTCATTTGATGCAGAGTATTATATGTAACACACTTAGTCCTTTGTACAGTCCCTTCATTGGAACAGATGTGGATCAGAAAAGAGTGAATCTGGGGAATCAATTAATACAAAAGACTGACTGGCAAGTTTTACAATGGACAGCAATGGCCATTTATACTAACCATTCACATTGCTATCAGTTGAAACTGCACTTCTGTCCCCACAGCTATGTATTTCTGGTAAGTCAGAAATTCTTGTCTGAGGGGATTACCCAGCCATTTTGTTTGGAGTGGGTCAAGTATTTAAAGAACCCCCTCCCTCCAAAAAAAAATAGAAAAGCCTTTTCATCTCTCTGGCCTGGGAAAAGTGAAATAATCCCTGTCAATAAACATCTTTGGATTTCACAAATTTCCATCTTCCTCAATTATTCATGTCTTTTCAAACCTCAGACACACTCCATGAGGATTTGACAGTATGCAATTTTCAGTTAAATTGCCACAAATACCCATGGATAATTTGGTTTGATTTGGGGATTATCCCTAATTTTTCTTTGATCAACTTTGCTGCTTGTGGATTTTTTTTTTTGGACCACTTCAAACAATTGCTTTGGAAACAGTTCATGTGTGTGTTTCTGTGTGCTCTAATCTCTGATCATGTAAGCTCCACTTGGTTCAACTAAATATTATCTTGGACTCTTTTCACAGACTCTCTTTATTAACAAGGAAATGAACATGACACTCCTCATGAGAAAACTAATTGAGAAAATCTATTCAGTTTGTTGGAAGTAAATATTAATCTCATAGTATAATTCTAACGTTAAAGATTGTGTAATATTTATGGCATTGTGAAAAATTTCATATGCATTTATTTTATTTTAAGAAGACCCAGGAATGCGTTCTGTGGCACCACACATATTATTTTCCAAAGAACACATTGGTAGAAAAGTAGTGAGGCACCAAAGAAATAAACCATGATAAGAATAACACCCCATCTTCAACAATCACTCTGTATCTGCTATGTGTCAGGATTTGGGATATGGGCTCGTAATATAAATCCCTTAACACTGATTCAAAGCCATTCTCACCTCACAGACATTGTTTCTCCACCTCTCTACGCCTGCAATACCCACTGGGATTTTCTTCCAGTTTCCTGAACACGGCTATGCTGGTTCTGACCCCCTGGCCTTTGCAAATGCTGATTCTTCTGCTGAGGATTTTCCTCTAGTCTTCCTTTCCTCTTGTGGCTGATTGAATCCTACTTTGCTTGGGTCTCTCCTTGAACATCTATCTCTCAGTAAGATTAACCAATTCCGGATTTAATGCCCTTCTTTATGTTTTAAAAGCTCCTTGTTTTTACCCTAAGGCTTTTTCCTACTGTAGGAATTGCATCCTTATTTGTCTATACTCCCCATTATATTGTAGGTACTGGAATACAGCGTGGATTCTCCCTCTGTTTGCTATTGTAGCACTCAGAATCTAGCACAGTGATTAATACATAGTAGGTGTTTAATAGACATTTTTTGATTGAATAATAATGACCTCTATTGTATACATTATTTGCCCAGAACTGAGTTAGACACTTTTTTATGTCATGTCTACTGCTGATATTAGTCATGGAGTATACATGTAATTGTTTTCATTTTAGATATGAAGAAATAAAATTTTGGCTGGGTTACATAACATTCAGGTTCTGCTAGTCCTTAGCAACAAAGTCTGGACCAGTTCTTAGGAAATGCAGACTGAAGCATTTTGAAGTAAAGTTTCTGGATATAAGCAATTTACTCTCAAATGATTCAGGAATCAAAACCAAACAAAAGATTTTAGTTAAATAGATGAATGGGTATATAGTATAGATGATAGATGGTAGGTAGATGAGAGATAGATAGATAGATAGATAGATAGATAGATAGATAGATAGGAGAGAGAGAGAGCACAAATGATAAAGTGAATGGAATAAAATGTTAATAATAGATTATTCTAGGTAAAGGGTGTTGGGTGTTCTTTATATCATTCTTATTCTTTAAACTTTTCTGTACATTTTGAGTTTCTTTTAAATAAAATGTAAAATATTTGATGTATAAGGGCTTTGGAATAACAAAAGCAAATTAAATGCAGAGAGGAGTTTACATGTATATTTTCCAGTTATAACTTACCTTCCAGAGCTTACCTAATATTTCTTTCATAGCCCCTATTGTCCTCTATGCTATAGAGACCATCTTTAATACCACCACTCAGAATTTTCATAGGTTAGTCAATAAGGCTAGACTGAGATTTGGCTTTGTGTTATATTTGTTGGGAAAAATCTGACATCAGTTTATAGTCATAGAGATAGTGACCTTTAGCAAGTTTCTCTCTCTCTCTCTCTCTCCTCTCATTGAACCTCAGTTACTTTATTTAATTTACCGACACAACTTATTGAGCTTTTACCTTTCATACCCCTTAGTTCTTGTCAGTCTAACATCATGATTACTAATACAGACTCTACAACTAGATTTCCTAGGGTTAAATTCAGGCTCCTTGGCAAGTATCACCTAGGGTAGGTTACTTAATTTCTTTGGATTCAGTTTCCTTACCTGAGCAGGGATAAAAAGAATAATATCTGCAGTAAAAGGTTGTTTTGAGGGTTAAAAATTATGGTTACTACTGTATGTTTTCAATAAATAACTATTTTCATTATTAGTATCTTCATTATTATGCATAAGATTCAGAGCTTCCTCATTTCATTTTCTAAGATGGTTGGCAGGACTTAATATAATATATACAAAGCATCCAGCACTTAATCCTTCAAAAAAGGTAATTATTGCCCTAGCCGGTTTGGCTCAGTGGATAGAGCACCGGTCTGCGGACTGAAGGGTCCCGGGTTCTATTCCGATCAAGGGCATGTACCTTGGTTGCGGGCACATCCCCAGTGCGGGGGGGGTGCAGGAGGCAGCTGATTGATGTTTCTCTCTCATTGATGTTTCTAACTTTCTATCTCTCTCCCTTCCTCTCTGTAAAAAAAAATCCATAAAATATATTTTTTAAAAAAGGTAATTATTATTCTTTAAATGAAGGGTTGAGTTGGGTGGTCTAATACAACTCTCAAATTTCCATAATTATTATTCTTTAAATGAAGGATTGAGTTGGGTGGTCTAATACAACTCTCAAATTTCCATCCCTGGAGCCAAACTCTCAATACCCTATGAAATCCATCCTTCTTTCTTGTGTGCTCTAAATTTCACTGGAAAGGCAAATTTCAAAACAGTTAATCAGATCAGGCTTATGCTTATAGTTTGGGATTCACATGTGGGCAATGGTTTCCCTAGTTTACATCCGACTCTAACATTTCCATCTGGTCTGCAAGCATTTATTTTCTTTAATGCTCTTGCTGGAGACAATGCTTCCCCATAAATAACTTTGCTCTTTGGCCATATGAGTCAGGCAATGCTCTATGTGAAAAGTAACACCCATCTCCCACTACTTGCCTTTTTTCAATGTCTTTCAAGCTGTAAGCAAAATAGTTGCAGTAACTGTCCCTAGACACTATCATGTTTCTTCCTGCTTTTTTGATTATTGTCTAAAAGTGAACTGGGAAAAATATAACCAAGTTCTCTTCAATAATTAGTTCATTGGCCAAGGAAAAATTGGCTAAGGGAAAAGAATCAGCCATTCTGTTCTGTCATTAAAGCCTCATTATTCAGGGGTCCAGTTAATACCATTTTATAAATTAGAATAAGAACAGCTGGTGGATAAGATGAAAGATGCCAATCGCATTTGATTCTCTCTACATCCTGCCTATCCAATTATGAAAAGAAAAACAAAATTTTATTGTTATTAATTATAGTAGCAAAAGTGGTAGTCAAGTTAGAATTTGGATGCATATGTTGATAACATATTATAAAACAATGCTAAATTAGGGGGTTTTAGATTTGAGCTATGTAACCACTACTGTTATTGATTAACTTTGACCTTGGATAAATTACTTAACCTTTCATGTTTTCAAATTCCTCATTACTTACATTGAGGCAATAGCACATATCTTAGCTACATTGTAGAGTGATAACAATTAAATGTATAAATTTGTGTAAAGGCACTTAGAAAAGCATATCAAAACTATATACTTTTTGTTTTAATTATCCTGACATTTTTTATTCATGCTATCTGTAAAGTCTTCTGAATATAACATTCCATTAAATTCATGCAGATTTTCTATGAAGACATGAGGCTGTTATTTTATTCCAGTAAATTTATAATTTTTCAGAAATCCGAACAAGAATTTTCTGTATAATAAGTGATTAAAAGTTAGAAAATAAAAACACCTGCAGCAATCACACAAACTTAAGAAATTATTTTAAAGTATGTAGACTTGAATAAATAGAAATGGGTCCTTGCTTGATGTAGAATGACAAAAATGATGATGACAATAAAAATAGTAATGTATATATAGTACCATCTATTTTTATAACGCACTAGTATATCTTAGAGTATTTGGTTCTATGAAGCCTCTGAAAAGAAATAAAAGTGGATGAATATTATCTTTATATTATGATGGGGAAATGACAAGTGAAATGCTTTGACTAAGGATGAGGAGCAATTGAGTCGAAAGAATATTCATTCCATCATTACCTCATTCATTCAGTCAACAAACATGAAGTATCTGCCATCTGCCTTGAAATAGGATAAACACTAGTGATTCAAGAATGACTATGATGCAGTGAATCAAGATAATCCTAGTTTAGGAAAATGGAATATAAATAATTAAATCAATAATTATAACACAGAAGTATGAGGACAATAATAGCAATATTTATAAAATATTATGAATACAAAAGAGGGCCACTCTGTTTTCCCAACTTGTTCCAATGTGATTATTCATAACCATCCTGTTGACTCCAGTTGCTTCCTGCACCAGTGTATAAGCACATGGTTTATAAAATTAGTAATTTCATGTTATAATCAATCTTTTCAACTATCTTTTAACATATTTTTATTGATTTCAGAGAGAAAGGGAGAGGGAGAAATATAAACATCAATGAGGAGAGAGAATCACTGATTGGCAGCCTCCTGCATGACCCTTCTGGGGATTGAGCTCAAACCCCAGGCATGTGCCCTGACCTGGAATAAAACCGTGACCTTCTAGTTCATAGAGGGATGCTCACCTACTGAGCCACACTGGCCAGGCATCAACTCTTTTTAAATCTTCTATTTAATACAGCTTTTACAGATCAGTCTGCAGAACTACAAGCCTGCAGAGAGAACTTCTGAGTATGTTCACTATGGCAGTACACCTTCAAAAGACTGAGTTCTAAACCCAGAAAACCAGGAATAATCCTATGAATTTCTCTTTCAAAATTTCTAGTTGACTAACATTCTATTTCCTTGAACAATGAACTATTCTTTTTAAAAATGCAACTTTGGAAAAGAAACTTAGTCTTAGAGAATTGGTGTAGCTGGAAAACAGATTTAACCACCTAACAACAATGGAAAGACGCACAATTAAATGTGAGTCGAGTACCACACATCATGATGTTTATGAGAAAATTTAGTACCATAGAAAATGACCAGGAAAATCCAAAACAGACGTATTTATCCTGACAAAAAAGAGAGATAATTAAAGAAACATTTAAAAAAACTTAAAAGAGTCATCTAATTAATACTTAGAGTGGGATTTGAGAAGATATTTTAGCCAAAAAATGAGGACTGATGTGATAGGGGAAAAAGCAAAGCATAAGAAATCACTTTAGATGAAGATATGCTTATAGACATTTGAAATAGGGGGTCTAAAATGTAAAGATGAGGAAACCTTTTAGAATATGTATTAACAATAAAAATAGAAACAAAATAAGACAAAAGGTAAGAGACAGTGAGGTTAAATTCAAGAGATCCAACATGTTACCCATAAGATTTCTTGAAAGAAGTAATAGTCAAAATAGAGAAAACTCATCAAACCAGTAAAGAAAGAGTATTTCCTTCTGGCTAAAGAAAGACATAAGTCATCAGACTGACAGGACCACTGAGTATCCTTTGAATGGGAAATAAAAATACTGGGAGAGCCTGGCCAGCATGGCTCAGTGGTTAAGTATCAACCTATGAATCAGGAGGTCATGGTTCAATTCCTGGTCAGGATATATGCCCAGGTTGCTGGTTTGATCCCCAGTGTGGGGCATGCAGGAGGCAGCAGATCAATGATTCTCTCTCATCATTGATATTTCTATCGCTCTCTCCTTCTCCCTTCTTCTCTGAAATAAATAAAAATATATTTAAAAAAATAATAATGAGGGGGGGGTACTAACTGCATTCTTGTGGATTTAAAAAAATACTAAATACGTCCAGAAAAAGACAAGAAAGTAACTTATAAAGGAGTGAGACTGGTTTTAGTTTCTTATTAGTGGCATAACATACCAGAAAACAATTGGGGCAATGCCTTTAATAATTTTAGGGAAAATGATTCACCCAGTGTTTGGAACATGGCTAAAACATCAATAAAGTATGATAAAAAAATTTAGGTATTTTTAAACAAAAAAATCAAGGTATTTTTTAAACATAAAACTTCAGAAAGTTTATGTTACATATAATCTAAAAGTTACTCTGAAGTTACTTTAGGATATGCTCTATTAACTATAGCAAAACAAGAAAGATTAAATAAAACATGGAATCTCAGAAAAAGTGCATTTGGCCTAGTGGAGCCGTGAAGGGAAATCCTGGGTTTAAAGCTGGGTAGCAGTTGTAAAAAGCACTAGTCTAGATTGGTACTGGAGTATAAAAGATTCCAACTGAGAAAGCCTAGGGGAAAGTAGGGTAGGCATGAAGGTAAGGTGAGTCACTTGACAGAGTAGAAAATAGGACTGAGATCTCTAGAGGAAATTAGGATTTTAAAAAATAAATGATACAAAAGAAAAAGAAAAACAACAAGAAACTCTGAAACACACACACACACACACACACACACACAATTGCTATGCAAGAATGCAATGGCCCAAATATAAAGCAACTTAAAATATTGATGGATTTTAAGCAAATAATAGAATGTAAGAAAAAAATAATTAATTTGAATATGCTTCTGGGAACATTTTTATTTAAGTGGCCCATGGTGTTTTGACATTGGATTTGAAAAAAAGGAAATTCACTTTTGGTGCAACACTGAACAATATTTATTTAATCATGCTAATGTACTAGTAAATGCTCTTGATAGCTTTTTAGCTTTTAAATTCAAACTATGCACAAAGCCACAAAGACTTGAGTGTGGTTGTAGGAGACTGTGGGAACCATGCCAGGTCCCCAGATAGTCAAGGCCAGTGGGAGCACAGAGGCCTTGTTATCAATACACCAGGATGGCCAAAGGCCACTCTGAGCATATGCCTAAATGGGATGTTCAAGGACTCTGAGCCTGGGAATCCTAATCAGGCCAAGATACCATGAGCCGGTATAAGGACACACACAGTACACTGTGCCCTTCAGTATGATTGATGTAACTATTGGCAGGAAGCCTTCTTTGTCTAAATGGTATAAAAGTAGGTTACTGACCAGCTAGTTGGCTGGAATAGGCTGGAGTGAGAAGAAGTCTGCTGGAGTGTGAAGAGAGAGCAGCTAGGATGGAGTGTGTGAAGAAGTCTGCTAGAAAGAGCAGCTGGGCAGGAGAGACAGGAGAAGATGCTGAGCCGGAGAGCTCAGGTACTGCTGTGATGTAAGGTGGTGAGTCTAGAAGGCAGTGTGCGGCTGCTTAGATAATAGCTATGGGTACAGAAACTGGTGCCGCTTTATGGGAAATATATATGTTCACCAGCCAGTGTCCAGCTGCCTGCCTATATGGACTTTGCTGTGAGGACTGTTCTTGTCTGATGGCTATGTGGCCACTGGCTTCAGCAATGAAGACTCATTCGTATACACCCACAACCTCTCATGGCTTCTCCATCAAAGACCTGGCGTCCTAGGAGGTCCAGCCCCAGGCAGAGGGGCTCGGACCCAACAACTGTATCTAGTGAGCAGAGGATAAAGGAGGAACTTGGACTACGTACAGTGGTCAGGGTTCAAGCAGGAACCAGCCCTGGCATAGTCAAAAGGAGGAATTTAGAAGAATACATAAACTCAGAGCCAGTCAGACCAGCAGAGCTGTGCGGTGCTCTTGCTCTTGCTGCTGGCTCTGACTGAGACACATATTAAGAATTATGATCATACCAAAATAAAAACAGAGTTATCAGATGATGTGTCTGAGAAAGCAAAAGGAAAAACAGTATTAAGAGATAATATAAAAAGTTGATGGGATAGAATAAGATATAAAATTATATTAGATTGCAATGATAATCAATAGAAAGGGAAAAATTAATATAAATATCATACATTGTTGTTAGTGGAGGGGGAGAATATCAATCAGGCATGTGAGCTGAATACTTATCTTCATATTGGTGAGTCTATAGATATTATTTCAAGTAGATTAATTAAGTTAACAAGATATATTATCTAATGTTACAGAAAACAAACAAACAGAAGAATTAAAAATAGAAACAAAAGAGGCTGCTTCTAAGTATAAGGCTGGGAATAAGATACATTTTATCATAATTTTTCCTATTATTTTTAATATATTTTTTATTTATTTTAGAGAGAGTGGAAGGGAGAGGAAGAGAGAGAGAAACA
>NW_005353350.1:0-203 GCF_000412655.1 Myotis brandtii
GATTGGGTTGTTTATCTTCCATTTGTTAAGTTGTATGTGTTCCCTGTAACTGTTGAAGATTAAACCCTTATCGGGGATAATATTTGCAAATATGTTCTCCCATGCAGTGGGCTTTCTTGTTGTTCTGTTGATGCTTTCTTTTGCTGTACAGAAGCTTTTTATTTTGATGTAGTCCCATTTGTTTATTTTCTCTTTAGTTTCCA
>NW_005353350.1:529-1186 GCF_000412655.1 Myotis brandtii
TTTTTTTTTTTGCATGTATCGTCCAATTTTCCCAGCAACATTTATTGGAGAGACTGTCTTGATTCCATTGCATAGCCTTGATTCCAAGTTTAGCCTCCTTTGTGAAATATTGAGTATAGTGGTTTGGGTTGATTTCTGCATTCTCTATTCTATTCCATTGGTCCATATTTCTGTTCTTGTGCCAGTACCAGGCAGTTTTGAGAACAGTGGCTTTGTAATACAGCTTTATATCTGGTATTGAGATTCCCTCCTACTTTGTTCTTCCTTCTCAGGATTTCTGCAGCTATTTAGGATCTTTTTTATTCCAGATCAATTTTTGGAGAGTTCATTCTAGGTCTGTGAAATATGCCATTGATATTTATTGGGGATTCTGTTCTCTTGCGAGTACCAGGCAGTTTTGAGAACAGTGGCTTTGTAATACAGCTTTATATCTGGTATTGAGATTCCCTCCTACTTTGTTCTTCCTTCTCAGGATTTCTGCAGCTATTTAGGATCTTTTTTATTCCAGATCAATTTTTGGAGAGTTCATTCTAGGTCTGTGAAATATGCCATTGATATTTATTGGGGAGTGCATTAAATCTATAGATTGCATTGGGTAGTATGGACATTTTAATGATTGGTTCTTATATTTTTGATATTTATTTTATATATTTAAAT
>NW_005353351.1:0-998 GCF_000412655.1 Myotis brandtii
TCTAGAATTGATAAAAGGCAAAATGGAGAAACACACATTTTTTTCATTTTACTTTGGTGGGTCCAGGATAATTAACATTTACAGCACATAGAGAGGTTGTGCAAGGAACCAGGTAACCTAAGAAGTATGTTGTCTCATATGCTGGAACCAGAGTCTGTGCCTTCAAATCATCTTGCAAAAAACAACTACTCTGATGTATCAAAGGTATGTTATCCAAGATGCATAGGAACAGGGAAGAGGACTCACTTTACGTAAAGTCTGACCTTTGCTAACGAAGCTGTAGTCCAGGGACATGACTCCCTGCCATCACCTGCGCAGTTAGGAATTTGTGATCAGACCATCCTGTGCAGTTATTTTTGGTCACTGAGCTCGTCAGGCATGCCATGTGACCCCCTGGGCTTGTCAGGCTTATTTTACAACCCATTTTTGTTTTATTCACAGTCCCTAGAAGTAGCAGGTGGGATACAGCAGTCATGAGGGCGGATTCCAAAAGCATCTGTGGGAGCAGGGGATGGAAATCAGGCTCCTTCTCCAGCTCCTTAGGCAAAGCCAGGTTCATGTGTGAATTCCCTGTGTTGTCTGTGTGTCTAAATATCACCGCCTGGAGAGCAGAAGGAGACCTGCAGCCAATGTCAGGTGCTGCACCAGGGATGCTGACCAGAGAATGAGAGCTGACCCTGACACCTGGGCAGAGTTGGGCTCTGTCCTTCAAACTGAAAGGCTAGCCAGTTAGGGCCCAGTCACTGTGGGCTCCAGGCCTCCTGACTCCATCCAAGAGCAGGGTGAGCCCAGTAAAAGGACAGGATCTGGGGCTGTTCCATCTCAGAGGGGCTGAGGGTCCAGAGGATTATGAGTCCAGTGTCATGAGAACTATCCCCTCTGGTGGATGTGCTGATTCAGGAGGAACTCTGTCCCAAAGGTTTCAACAACACTACAGGACCTGTTGATGTCTCTTCTGAGGCTTGTAGTAGAGTGTGCCAAACTGGAGGGCTGATCCC
>NW_005353352.1:0-5335 GCF_000412655.1 Myotis brandtii
GAGGAACAAATGGAATAATCTGAACAATAAAGATTTACTTAAAAAAGAAAAAATAAATAAATATCTAATGACTATGCAGTATACCTAAAACTAATCCTATATAATAAAAGGGCAGGAGGTGGAGATTTTGATGCTGACTGGCATAGGAGCTGACCAATCAGATCAAAATGTGAGTGCTGTGAAGAACCAATGGCTTTCCAAGAGGAGGAGCTTTTAATGCTGACTAGCATAGGAACCGACCAATCAGAACCAAATATGGGTGCTGTGAAGAACCAATGTATCTCTAGCAAGTGGAGCTTTTGATGCTGACTGGCATAGGAAGCGACCAATCAGAACCACATGTGGGTGCTGTGAAGAACCAATGTCTGTCTAGGAGGCGAAGCTTTTGGCACTGAATGGCATAGGAACAGACCAATCTGAACCAAATGTGGGTGCTGTGAAGAAACAATGGCTGCCTATCAGGCTGAGCTTCTGATGCTGACTGGCATAGATACCGACCAATCAGAACCAAATCTGTGTGCTGTGGGTAGCCAATGGCATCCTAGTTGGCAGAGCTTTTGACACTGACTGGCATTGAAACTGACCAATCAGAACCAAATCTGGGTGTTGTGGGGAGCCAAGGGCTGCCTAGGAGGCGGGGTTGTTGAAACTGACTGGTATAGGAACCGACCAAGATCCAATGGCTGCCTAGGATGCGGAGTTTTTGACGTTGACTGGCATAGGAACTGACCTATCAGAACCAAATGTGGGTGCTGTGAAGAGCCTATGGCCTCTTAGGAGGGGAGCTCTTGATGTTGATTGGCATAGGAACCGACCAATGAGAACTTAATTTGGGTGCTGTTGGGAGACAATGGCTGCTTAACAGGCAGATCTTTTAAAAAAAAACATATTTTATTGATTTTTACAGAGAGGAAGGGAGAGGGATAGAGAGTTAGAAACATTGATGAGAGAAACATCTATCAGCTGCCTCCTGCACACCCCCTACTGGAGATGTGCCCGCATCCAAGGTACATGCCCTTGACTGGAATCAAACCTGTGACCTCTCAGTTTGCAGGCCAAGGCTCTACCCACTGAGCCAAACTGGTTTAGGGCTAGCAGGCAGATCTTTTGATGCTGATTGGCATAGGAACTGACCAATGAGAACTTAATTTGGGTGCTGTTGGGAGACAATGGCTGCTTAACAGGCAGATCTTTTAAAAAAAAACATATTTTATTGATTTTTACAGAGAGGAAGGGAGAGGGATAGAGAGTTAGAAACATTGATGAGAGAAACATCTATCAGCTGCCTCCTGCACACCCCCTACTGGAGATGTGCCCGCATCCAAGGTACATGCCCTTGACTGGAATCAAACCTGTGACCTCTCAGTTTGCAGGCCAAGGCTCTACCCACTGAGCCAAACTGGTTTAGGGCTAGCAGGCAGATCTTTTGATGCTGATTGGCATAGGAACTGACCAATGAGAACTTAATTTGGGTGCTGTTGGGAGACAATGGCTGCTTAACAGGCAGATCTTTTAAAAAAAAACATATTTTATTGGGCAGTTGGGGGGGGGGGAGATCAGGTCATCAGGGCAGGGCAATTGGGGACAACCAGGCCTAGAGGGGAGGGAAATTGGGGATGAGATCAGGCTGGCAGAAAAGGGCCATGGGGGTGAGATCAGGCCGGCAGGGGAAGGCAGTTAGGGGCAATCAGGCAGGCAGGCTGAGGGAGTTAGGGATGATCAGGCAGGCAGGCAGGTGAGCAGTTAGGAGCCAGCGGTCCCAGATTGAGAGAGGGATGTCTGACTGCCTGCTTAGGTCTGATCAGGCCTAAACTGGCAGTGGGACATCCCCAGGGGTCCCCAGTTGGAGAGTGTGCAGGCTAGGCTGAGGGAACACCTGCTGCATGCATGAATTTCATGCATTGGACCACTAGTAGATCTATAATAAGAAAGAAGAGTAAAGCACTAATCAAAAACTTCCTAAGAAAGAAAAGCCCAGGACGGATGGCTTCAATGGTGAATTCTACCAAAGATTTAATTAAGAATTAATACCAATCTCTCTCAAACACTTCCCCTAAAAAAATACCAAAAAGGAAGAAACACTTCTAACTCATTCTGAGGAGAGTGTTTCCTTGTTACCAGAGCAAGACAATGGCATCACAAGAAAAAAAAAATACAGATAAATATCACTTATGAATATAGATGCAGAAATCTGCCAGCATAATACCAGGAAACCCAGCCCAACAGCATGTTAAAAGGGCCATAAACCATGACTGCGTGAGATTTATTTTCAGAATGCAAGGATGGTTCAATATACAAAAGTCAGACATTGACTTCTGGTCAAGATGGTGGTGATAAATGTAGGACTTGAATCCTCCCACAACCACATAAAAAATACAACAAAACTGCAGAACAATCATCATTCAGAAACACCTAAAATCCAGCTGAATGGAAGTTCAACAGCTGGGAATTTAAAGAAGCCACATCCAGACTGGTAGGCAGGGCAGAGATGAGGAATGGGCTAGTGCTAGTCCCACAACCATGTGTGGCAGTTTTTTTTAGGGATAATTTTTAAATTAAATTTATTGAAGTGACATCTTATATAATAAAGAGCTAATATGCTAATTAGACTGAACAGCCAAACGACCGTCCAGACAACATTCCGGACAACTGTCCCAATGACCTTCCAGATGAAGCCGGAGCTGCGAGGGCTGGCTGGGGCTATGAGGGGCTGTGAGGGCTGGCCAGGGCTGCAAGGGGCTACGAGGGCTGGCTGGGGCTGCGAGGGCCGAGTCCCTTGCATGAATTTCATGCACCGGGCCTCTAGTTGATTAATAAAAATAATATAGGTTGCAAGTGTACATTTCTATGATACATGCTCTTCATATAGTTTTATGTTCCCACCACTCAAAGTAAAATCATCTTCCATCACCATATATTTGACTCCCTTTACCTTCTACTACCCCCGACACATACCCCTTCTCAAAGAGGATGAATTTTAAAGTATAAGTAAAGGGACTAGCCTTAGTAGTATAGTGATATAGAATTATCTGTAAATGGGAAAAGTTGATAGTGCTAATTTTTGGTAGCCTCATTCTTTCTGGAAAGTAGGAAGTAAAATCACCAGCTAAAAGTGGGGTAGGAATTGGTTAGATATAGCATGAGAAAGTGATAGCTGATTAAGAAAATTGTGAGGTGAGATTGGCTAGGTCCAAGAACAGAGTTAACGAAAACCATGGTGATCCTATCAAAATGGAAAATGAATACACATTCTTCAGGCAAGATAGAATCAGAAAAGTATGTATTAACATGGAGAATAAATTAAAAACACGAGAGAAAAATTGATGAAGTCCCTGCAAAACTGCCTCTATCTTTTCACTAAAATAGAAGGCAATGTCACTTGCTTAAAGAGAAGTAGATAAGTATGGGTTTGGGCATCTACAGAGAGCAGAACAAATCTGGAAATCTCTATGTGGAAGGTGGTAGGGAAACAATTAGTGATGGGAAATAAAATTGTCATTCAACCATAATAATAAAAACAAAATCAGAAAAAATCAATTTGTAGCATTTCCAATCAAAATGTTTATACAAGTTTTCTTAACACCTCTGAAGCCTTTGACTGACAAAATAACCAGAGAACTGTAGACTGCCAAGATAAACCACAGAGTGAGGTCCACTAGAATGCAAATGCAAAGATTTCTAATGGTTGGCCACAAAGTTGAGGACATCATAAGCAGAAGGAGCTGACACACTGAAAGTATAAGGAGTTAAGATACCATAGAGCCCTGGCCAGTGTGGCTAAGTTGTTAAGAGTGTCAGCTAGCGCACAGAAGGGTCTCGGGTTCAATTTCTAGTCAAGGGCACATACCTGGGTTGCAGGTTCGATCCCCAACCCCTGGTCTGAGCATATGCGAGACACAACCAATCAATGTGTCTCTCTCTTTCACATCTGTGTGTGTGTGTGTCTGTCTGTCTCTCCCTTCCTTCCTCCCTTCCTCCCTTCCAGTCTCTCTCAAAATCAATGGGGGGAAAAAAATCTTCCAATGAAGTTTAACAAAACAACCAAAAAGAAGGTCACATCATTCTTCTTTAGAGTTAAATACAAAATATCTATAAAGCATTATAAACTTAAAAACTTTGTTTCAGCCCTACATGGTATTGCTCAGTCGGTAGAACATCATCCCATGCACCAAAAGGTTGCTGGTTCGATTCCAGGTCAGGGGACATGCCTGGGCTGTGGGCTCAATCCCTGGTAGGGGGCGTGCAAAGAGGCAGCCCATGGATGTTTCTCTCTCTCTTTCTCTTCCTCTCCCTCTCTCTCTCTCTAAAAAAAAATCTTTGGGGGGGAGGGGAACTTAGGTTCAACTATAATTACTAAACCTATTTTTTAAATCAAGTGGTATACCACAAAAGGAAAATATTATATGATTTCACTTATATGAGATACCTAGAGTAGTTAAATTCATATAGACAGAAAGTAGATTAGAGGTTACTAGAAGCTGGGAGGAAAAGGGGAGAATGGGGAGTTATTGTTTAAATATTAAAAACAGCAAGAGAAAAACAGTTAGTTACCTACCAGGGAGTGCCCATACGACTGTCAGCTGATTTCTCAACAGAAACTATGCAGGCCAGAAGGGAGTGGCAAGAAATATTCAAAGTGACGAATAGCAAAGACCTACAACCAAGATTACTCTACCCAGCAAAGCTATCATTTAGAATTGAAGGTCAGATAAAGAGCTTCACAGACAAGAAAAAGCTAAAGGAGTTCATCACCACCAAAGCAGTACTACATGAAATGCTGAAAGGTATTCTTTTTTTATTTTATTTTATTTATTTATTTATTGCTTAAAGTATTACAAAGAGTATTACATATGGCTCCTTTTTTCCTGCCCATGAAAGGTATTCTTTAAGAAGAAGAAGGAGAAGGAGGAGGAGGAAGAAAAAAGATTAAAAATATGAACAATAACATGGCAATACATATATATCTATCAACAATTATACCTAAAAAGCAAAATAAATGAATAAATCAAATGAACAAAATTAACTGATGAATAAAATAGAATCAGAGACATCGAAACATGGAACAGACTGATGAATCTCTTAGGGAAGAGGGATAGGGGAACTGGGAAAAGATTAACCAAAGTTCTTAAATGCATATATGCATTACCTACGGACAGAGACAATAGGGTGGGAACTGGGTCGAGGGTGTCACTGGGAAGAAAAAGATGGGCAACTGTAATACTCTCAACAATAAAGATTCAAAAACATTTTTTATGTTTTATTATGATAAAATATAAAGAACATAAAAATACCCATTTAAACCATTTTTGGTTCATTTGTGCCAAATGGACAGTTC
>NW_005353353.1:0-843 GCF_000412655.1 Myotis brandtii
ACAACTGTAATAATCTGAACAATAAAGATTTATATAATAATAAAAAACTCAATCAGAAAGAATCCAATAATCTGAATAGGCTGATAACTATGAAGGAAATTGAAGCAGTAATAAAAAAACTTCCAGCAAACAAAAGCTCTGGGCCAGGTGGATTCACAGGGGAGTTTTACCAAACATTCAAAGAAAAACTAAAACCTGCCATCCTCAGACTATTCAAAAAAATTCAAGAGGAAAGAACACTTCCAAGCTCTATCTGTGAAGCCAGCATTACCCTAATTCCAAAATCAGATAAAGACACTACAAAGAAAGATAATTATAGGCCCATAACACTGATTAACATAGATGCTAAAATCCTCAACAAAATTCAAGCAAATCGGATCCAGCATTATATTAGAAAGATAATACACCATGACCAAGTGGGATTTATTCCAGGGATGTAAGGATGGTACAATATCCGCAAATCAATAAATGTGATACACCATATAAACAAATTGAGAGACAAAAATCACATAATCATCAATTGATGCAGAAAAAGCATTTGACAAAATCTAACACCCTTTCTTGATAAAAACTCTCAGCAAAGTGGGAATAGAGGGATCATACCTCAACATAATAAAAGCCATATATGACAAACCTACAGCCAACATCATACTCAATCGGCAAAAACTAAACTCATTTCCCCTAAGAACAGGAACAAGACAGGGATGCCCACTTTCACCACTCCTGTTTGACATCGTACTGGAGTGCTAGCCATAGTGATTAAACAAGAAGAAGAAATAAAAGGCTACCCAAATTGGAAAAGAAGGTGTAAAACTGTCATTATTTGCAGATGACATGATATTG
>NW_005353354.1:0-644 GCF_000412655.1 Myotis brandtii
TTTTTTTCTGAGTTTCTATTTATAAGTTTCAATTTTTCTTTTAAATCTGTGTACATTTATTGTCCTGCTTAACTAATGAAAAGTCTAAACAAATTTTGAGATTTTTGAGTTTGAGGAACCAATGAAGTTACTAAACAAGCAAGATATGTCAGAACCTTACCCTAAATATCGGGATGTGTAGGACTTATAAAGCTACAGTATTTTAGAAGTTTCTCAGAAAAGATAATGTCCATATTGCAGGTGTTTTTTTTTTATATACCTTTGGTGGTGGTTTTTTCATTGCTTTCTTAAGAGTTGTGTATATATTTTTTAAATACATATTTTTTTTATTGATTTCAGAGAGGAAGGGAGAGAGAGATAGAAATATCAATGATGAGAGAGAATCATTAATGGGCTGCCTCCTGCTCCTCACCTCCTACTGAGGATCAAGCCCCCAACCCAGGCATGTGCCCTTGACCAGAATCAAACTGGGGAACCTTCAGTCCATAAGCCAATGCTCTATCCACTTAGCCAAACTGGCTAGGGTGGGTTGTGTGTATATTTAATAGAAGCAAAATGGAAAGCTACAAAGATACATATTATACAACTAGAGGCCTGGTGCATGAAACTTGTGCACGGGGGGGGGGGGGGGGGGGGGGGGGCCC
>NW_005353354.1:2054-9545 GCF_000412655.1 Myotis brandtii
GATCACCGGCTACGCCCCTGCCCAGGCCTCAGGCCTCTGGCCAGGGCATTAGGCCTGGACAGGGGACCCCCAGCCCACTCCAATTGCCTACCCAGGCCTCAGGTCTCTGGCTGGGGCATTAGGCCTGGGCAGGGGACCCCAGCCCCGGCGATTGTCGGCTCTGCCCCTTCCCAGGCCTCAGGCTTCTGGCTGGGGCGTTAGGCCTGGGCAGGGGACCCCCAGCCTGCTCGGATAGCCTGTTCCGCCCCTGTCTAGGTCTCAGGCTTCTGGCCGGGGAGATTGCCAGCTCTGCCTCCCCGGGTGGCATCTGGCTCTGCCCACCTTGCCTCCCAGGTCCCCGATCTGTGGCCCAGATCCTGCGGGCGGCATCTGGTGCTGCCCACCCCACCTGCAGAATGCAAATTTAACGGCTATCTTTGTTGGGTTAATTTGCATACTCTTCTGATTGGCTGGTGGACGTATCGAAGGTATGGTCAATGAGCATCTTTGTCTTTTATTAGTGTAGATATACTTCAAGTCAAGTAATAGTCTGAAATTTGCAGAAATTGAAGTGCATAGAGAATTTAAGTCCTCAGAAAGACTTCCAGCTTGGCAATAGTCTGTAGGTATGAGGATGGGGGACCTTGGACTAGTGCCAATGAAGTTACTAAACAAGCAAGATATATCAGAACCTTACCCTAAATATCGAGATGTGTAGGACCTATAAATCTACAGTATGTTAGAAGTTAGTTCCCTGGTGTGTTGATATGAGATGTTGGGGGATTGCTTGAAGGTAGTTGTTGGTCATTATCTCCTCAGTCATTCTGTATCAACTTGCCTTTTTTAAGATAAGTAAACTGAGTTGCTGCTGATAATGTTACTAAGTTGCCAATGTTCCAAATGAGCCTTTTTCCCCTTTCATAATTTTGAAGAATGGTATTCCTGGGAAAGGGATATTTACCATTTCTCATAACTCAGTTACATTGATAATTCATTCCAAAATATAGAGATATATAACAACCTGAAGTCTCAGCTTTTTTAAAAAATTTTTTTTATTTTTTATTATTTTTTCCCCAGCTGAGGATTTATTGGCATAAATGTAACCATATAAAAACATAAGTTATGAAAAACAGTCACAATGTGCCCTCCCCCCAACCCTCCCATCCCAGGCCCAGGCCCCTGTCACTCCCTTCTGAGAAAAGGAGAGGAAGGGGGATCCTGAAACCGCCTAAGAAATGCCACAGCCGCTGGGCCTGTGCAGGGCCGGCCGGGCTGGGGTGGGAGACACCGGGCGCCGTCTCAGCGCATCCGGTAGTCGGTGGAGCAGGACAGCTCACACAGCTGGCCCTTGAAGTCCAGGTCAATGGTGAAGTCCAGGTCACGATTGTTCTTGGCATTTGGCAGCATGCCAATGGTGCCAAAGATCTCCTCGCCCATCTTCACCGTCAGGTAGTCCTCCATGTAGAACACTGTCTGCTTCCAGTGTGTGTACGGGGACTCGGGGCTGGTGGAGAAGCCGGTCCTCTTGTGGCAGCGCGTGAACTCGATGTTGAAGTAGGCCACCAGGGTATGCACGTAGTCGTTCCGCTTCACTTGCAGGCAGAAGGGCGAGGTGAAGGTCAGGTCTTCCACCTTCACGGTGTAGATGTCCACCTCCTTGATGAGGCAGGCGTTGGTGACCAG
The DNA here is from genome assembly GCF_000412655.1 of Myotis brandtii. Lineage (NCBI taxonomy): Eukaryota > Metazoa > Chordata > Mammalia > Chiroptera > Vespertilionidae > Myotis > Myotis brandtii. The sequence continues at coordinate 3,717 of NW_005353354.1, forward strand.
CTGCTTGGGGTCCACCACATCCACCAGGGGCTCCTTGATGGCCACGTCTTTGATGCAAGACATGTCAAAGCCATACACATTCTCCCACCCTGGGAGGAGGCAGGGAGGAGGGGTGAGCACACCGCGGTGCCCAGGTCAGGTCGAGCCCGCCCCAGCCCACGAGCTCCTTGGGCCCAAGCTCACAGTGGATCTTGTAGTCTTTGTACTGCCGGTCCTCGATGGCCGTCACGTACAGCGTGGCTCGGTCTGGGAAGATGAGGCCATCGGGCGCCTGTGTAAGGGAAGGGTGAGGGCGTGAAGGGTGGGGGGGCCTTGGTAACGCTGCTGCCAAACCTCTCCAGTGTGTGCCACCCCCTCGGCCCCACCCTTGGCTGAGCCATCGACACTTCAGGCAGCCGCCTCAGGGTTTCCTGCTCTGCCCTCACCCCCAAATCATTCCCCACATGGCCATCAGGTGGCGCCCAGGAGCACCTAAATCAGACCCTGTCCGGAGGTTCTGAGGGATCATCAGAACCTTTCCTGGTTCCTGAGAGGGAAAGCAAAGTCTCATGAGGGTCCACAAGGCCCCTCCACCCCTCACCTCTAACTTCACCTCCTACTGCTCTTCCAGATCCTCATTTCACTAGCTTCCCTGCTGCTCAACACCCACGCACACTCCTGCCCCAGGACCTTTGCACTGGCTGAAATCCTGTCCAGTGTTCTTCCCCTCAGGAGCAGATCCTGTGTGGCTACTGCCCATCCTTTGATCAAGTCTCAGTCATCTCCCTTGGGTGTTCCCTCTGCCTGGCACATCTTTGATGTGAGAACCTGTTTCTAGCAGTTTATTTAAAACAGAATCTATGGATCAATACTTTTGCCCACCCCTGTATGTATTTTAAGTCTCTGTAATTTTTTTGTTAAAGAAACTAGTTTGTTCTACAGACTAGATTTTTCTGATTATGGTCCTTTGTATTTCCAGTAAATTAGATCTGGAGGATTTTTGTATTCATATTCCCATACTTCCACTTTTTTTCAAGATTACTTCACCATTAATTATTTGTTCTTCCGCCAGGAGGCATATACTATTTGGGTGACTGTTTCTGGGATGACCTAATGCCTAGATTCTCTGATTCTTTAGGAGTTACATTATTATGATATTCTATCTTTTTTTTTCATTTATTAGCTGGAATATTTCTATAAGGAGAAACTTTTCCTCCTGTACTAATTGGCTACCCAGTAGTATTTGTGACATGGATTAATATACTTGGTTTTGTCTCTTTATTTATCCGTTTTCAAAATCATTCTCTAGTGGTGACCAGTGAGGAATGAGGTTTTTTGTTTGCTTGTTTTTTTTGTGTGTGTGAGGTGTGTTTTTAATTAATAAATGAACTTATGAAAAGAGGCCTATTATTAGAAGAGCTGGAGAAGGCCAGCTGAAAAGTACAACTATCTTGATAAATTTTATCAGTAAGCCTAAATAAAACTTACCTATCATTGATAACTATTTTGAAACTTTCAAAAGGGGAAAATAAAAGCCTCCTCTAAAAAGTTGTATATTATAGTTAATATTCTTATAAATACTCAAATTGTACCATTTTGGCCATTTGGAGCCTCTTCAGAAGTTTGTATGTGCCCAGAACCTTTGACACAGTCTTCGATAGCTTCCTTGCTGTCTGGTGTGACAAGGTGTTCTACGCTCATCTTGCACATTGCCTGCCCCATATCTGGAATCAGCCATTTCTCCAAGAAACACAGCTTCCTTTTGCTGGAGACCAGAATCTGGAGTTGCAGGGTTGAAAAACAGATTTCTTCTTTGAAGCAGGGCTATTCATGTTTAAAGATTGTTTTAACTAAAGGAGTTAATATAAATGTACTGGAGACTCACTCTGAGATTCTAAAGGGGGTGGGATGATGGAGTTCTCTCATGTTCCCTGTCTCCATAGCTATCTTAAGATCCTTGTAGTGTGTAATAATGTATTCTTGTCTTTTGCTCAGGTCTTTTTTGGGAAACTACGCAGACATGATAGCATGTTGAGTCTTTCACTTCCTACCAAATATTAGGCCAGATGGCTTTCCTCCCAGGCTGAATAGTCTCAGGGTGACCTCTGTGGGAAGATTCTGGTAGAAAATAAGTGGGCTTCCCCCACTTTTTTCTCTAAAATGGGTGGGGAACCTCCGGCCCGCAGGCTGTATAAGGCCCACAAAAGAATTTGGTCTGGTCCTGCCAAGGCATTAGGGGTGAGTTAATTACTAGTAAATGTTTGACCAAATATAGCAGGCTAATTTTTAAGTTGATTAAGTTTGTACATACCCAAATGGCCCTTGGGGAAAATAAAAGGTTCCCCACCCCTGTTCTAAAACAATACACATATCATTAGACAGACATATACTTTCCCAAATACCACTCAGAGAGAATAGGTAAGAGTTATTAGATATTTGAGATTATCCTGTGAGTTAATCTGTCCTCCAGTTTCCCAACCAAATCAAAGCAAAAAACCTTTGAAAGAAATGCCTAAGACAAAATTGTCAAACTCTTTTGGTTCGTAATGCCTTAGGGTCTTGGTATTTTGTTCATGGCACCCTATGTCCAAAGAAATATCATCTGTCCATTTCATTAAGTGGTCAGGTACAGGTAAGGGTAGTAGCTAGTGCAGTGTCTGACAGATGTTGCCGTGTTTTCCTTGACAATTTAAAATATCCTGAGGTGCTTCTTTGAGTGACCAAAGCACATGGTTGGGTACCCTAGGGAAGTGCAACAACCTTCCTTTCAGAACCTTGTTGCAGAATTTACATTATGGATACACATTACTAATAACACCTTCTCTCTCTCACATCCATCAAAATGTGGCCTTAAGAAGAAAAACATTTTAAAATACTAAACAGGTATATTTTAGAAACAGATTTCTTTCACATTAAAACTTATGCAAATTGAGATTTAAAAATGATTTTAATCTATGCAACCTTTGTTTTGCTAATAGTCCCCAGCATTTTGTTAAAACCAACAGTAGGGAACCTGAGTCCTTTGAAATTGAGGCACTTTAAAAATAGTGCGATTAGTATTTAGTGAAAATGGTATCTAAAATTATGATTTCAGATAAAAGAATCAGTCTTGGTAATGTAGGACAATTGCTAACTACTTAGGGGTAATAGGAACATTTTGAACTCATGGAGTCTGTTAAGCCATTATATTGTAGGTGCTAATCCTGGTGAATACTATATATGGGCTTCTTGTTTCACTTCAAAAAGTGTTTTTGCTGTGTGGAGTCTTCTTTTGAGTCTGACCACTTGAAAAACAGAGTTAAGAAAAAGTCTGTGACCTGGTCAGGGCAGGTTATCTCAGCAGCCATTTTTCAATAGATTTCTCTCTGAGGAATTTGAGATTAATTAAGGCTGACCCAGGGCTGTCAAAAAGCCACAAACAAATTCTCAGTTGAGCTCCAGCCTGGTGGCTCGGTTGGAGCATCGTCCTGAACACTAAAAAAGTTGCAGTTCCTATCCCCGGTCTGAGCATGTACAGGAGGCAACTGATCAATGTTTCTCACATTGATAGTTCTCTCTCTTTCTCTTTGTCTCTCTCCCTCCCTCCCTCCATTCTCCATTCATCCCTTCTCTCTTCCCCCATCCCTCCTCTTCTTCTTCCCCTCTCTCCCTCCCCCTTCCTCTTTCTAAAAAAGATAAACATATCCTCAGGTGAGGATAGAAAAATGGAAAAATTCTCAGTTGACCAAGAGGGCTTTGGGGGGTGTGCTGGGATTTAGTAGTGCTCTCAATGACTTTCAAAAATTGTGCATAAAAATTTTTTTTCTTCAGTTGCTTTTAAAAATCAGGTTATTCGTTACTTCATAGGTATAGGTTGAATATTGATAGAAACAAGTTTTTGACTAGGTAGTATGAGTTCTACTTATTGTTTGCCCCACTGTAGAGAGATCAAAGGGAAGGGAATGAACTAATGTGATGATTCAGTTCAGGAGAGAGATTCAGGTAGACTTCAGAAGTCCCTTCATACCTGAGGAAGGATGGTTACCAGGATGAAAGTAAGGCATCATCTTGCAGATTCTTCAGAAAAGTTCTAGTTAACTGTCTGACATGGTGAGGAGGGAGGGCTTTGTTGAAATAGTAGTTACTAGACTGGCTCTTTTCCTAAGACCTCTTTCAGTCCTGGTTGTTTCAGATTCATATGTGCACACAGCGTCAGGTGTACGTCTCTGTTGATTCCAATAGGAAAGTATTGTGGATGAGGTTGGACTGGATGCCCCCTGAGATTTCCTCCTAAAAGCTTGTCCCCAGCTTTAATGGAGGTTCCATGGATCAAGGTGACAACAAGGGACATTAACTCAGTTGTTGTTCCTTCCATCAATAAAATATAGCATTTAGAAATATATTCTGATCTGCTAGAAATGATCTCTCATCCATGTAACTCACCAGTTGCTTTATCCAGAGAGCATCTGGAATGGTCAGATCAACACACAGATATTTGAAACCTAAAAGTTCTGGGAGAACATTTTAAGTAAACCCAGTGTTCATTGTGAACCTGGATAAAAGTATATTAGTCAATTGCTTAATTGGAATCCTCCTATAATAGCAAGTGAGAAGAGTATACAGTAGTTTTGCAGTGAATTGAGGATAAAATCATCCTCTATTTTTATTGAGTTTTACTTTAAAACACACACAGAATTTGTCTTCTTATTTATCACAAATGTCCAAAATAGAGTTCATATTGATTTTCACTCTAGGGACAAATAAGATATTGAATTTTACTTTATTTTCAACATTCTAAGAAAGGTTTCTGGGGGTATATCTTAAGGGAGTAGTAAAAAAATATATAAGATTTTTATGAAGCATTGTTTTTAATAGCAAAATATTCAATCTCACTATATAATACTTGGGAACTAGGTTGGTTAAGTAAGGGTATATCCACTTGATAAGATGTCCTTACTGCTATAAAAATTATGAGCAGTGTAACAGCAGAAGAAAGGCTTATGTTTACAAAAGCAGAATATGTAAGTTTGTATTTCAGTTACAGCTATGAAAAAACAAAGCTTGTAGACAGATTAGAGCGCAATAGAAAATTAAGCAATTGATTTGTCGGATGCTAGAAATCAAAGCAGGAGATATTTCTTCCTTTCCATTAATGTGAGGGAGGTAGGGAAATGTATGGAGGAGGGGGAACAGGTAAGTGGGAATATGAGGTCAGAGGTTCCTGTGGAATTTCCTGTGTAGAATCATGAAGCAGATAGCACAGTAGGTGGCGCACACATCCAGGCTTGGGGGCCATGGGGATGAAGCAGCTGGGATGCCTTTGATAGGGTTAGCCTGGTGACCAGCTCACAGTTCATTCTTTCTATTTCCTCGGTAGTTAAATTAGATATCTTTATATTAGATAAAAATACAGGGTTTTAAAGATATATTTGCATAGATATAATTATATATCTGTATGTATATTTAGATATAGTTACTTTTGATACATTTATTTAAATAGTAGATATGTAAGTGCTCAGACCATTTTAACTTTCAACTTGGGCTGCTATATTATTTTGGTATTTCCTGTATACATATCTCACTAGTGAGGACATTTTGACCCAATTTGAAAGATTTGAAGTATGAATTCTATATTATGAACTAGAGGCCCGGTGCATGAAATTTGTGCACTGGGGAGGGGGTGTCCTTCAGCCCCGCCTGCACCCTCTCCAATCTGGGACCCATCAAGGGCTGTCTGTAAACTGGCAGTCGGACATCTCTCTCACAATCCAGGACTGCTGGCTCCCAACTGCTTGCCTGCCAGCCTGATCACCCCCTAACCACTCCCCTGCCAGCCTGATTGATGCCTAACTGCTCCCCTGCCGGCCCAGT
>NW_005353354.1:13656-18706 GCF_000412655.1 Myotis brandtii
GATTTCCAATTGTCTCATAAATGTCATACTTTTTCTAGCAGTTTATTTAAAACAGAATCTATGGATCAATACTTTTGCCCACCCCTGTATGTATTTTAAGTCTCTGTAATTTTTTTGTTAAAGAAACTAGTTTGTTCTACAGACTAGATTTTTCTGATTATGGTCCTTTGTATTTCCAGTAAATTAGATCTGGAGGATTTTTGTATTCATATTCCCATACTTCCACTTTTTTTCAAGATTACTTCACCATTAATTATTTGTTCTTCCGCCAGGAGGCATATACTATTTGGGTGACTGTTTCTGGGATGACCTAATGCCTAGATTCTCTGATTCTTTAGGAGTTACATTATTATGATATTCTATCTTTTTTTTTCATTTATTAGCTGGAATATTTCTATAAGGAGAAACTTTTCCTCCTGTACTAATTGGCTACCCAGTAGTATTTGTGACATGGATTAATATACTTGGTTTTGTCTCTTTATTTATCCGTTTTCAAAATCATTCTCTAGTGGTGACCAGTGAGGAATGAGGTTTTTTGTTTGCTTGTTTTTTTTGTGTGTGTGAGGTGTGTTTTTAATTAATAAATGAACTTATGAAAAGAGGCCTATTATTAGAAGAGCTGGAGAAGGCCAGCTGAAAAGTACAACTATCTTGATAAATTTTATCAGTAAGCCTAAATAAAACTTACCTATCATTGATAACTATTTTGAAACTTTCAAAAGGGGAAAATAAAAGCCTCCTCTAAAAAGTTGTATATTATAGTTAATATTCTTATAAATACTCAAATTGTACCATTTTGGCCATTTGGAGCCTCTTCAGAAGTTTGTATGTGCCCAGAACCTTTGACACAGTCTTCGATAGCTTCCTTGCTGTCTGGTGTGACAAGGTGTTCTACGCTCATCTTGCACATTGCCTGCCCCATATCTGGAATCAGCCATTTCTCCAAGAAACACAGCTTCCTTTTGCTGGAGACCAGAATCTGGAGTTGCAGGGTTGAAAAACAGATTTCTTCTTTGAAGCAGGGCTATTCATGTTTAAAGATTGTTTTAACTAAAGGAGTTAATATAAATGTACTGGAGACTCACTCTGAGATTCTAAAGGGGGTGGGATGATGGAGTTCTCTCATGTTCCCTGTCTCCATAGCTATCTTAAGATCCTTGTAGTGTGTAATAATGTATTCTTGTCTTTTGCTCAGGTCTTTTTTGGGAAACTACGCAGACATGATAGCATGTTGAGTCTTTCACTTCCTACCAAATATTAGGCCAGATGGCTTTCCTCCCAGGCTGAATAGTCTCAGGGTGACCTCTGTGGGAAGATTCTGGTAGAAAATAAGTGGGCTTCCCCCACTTTTTTCTCTAAAATGGGTGGGGAACCTCCGGCCCGCAGGCTGTATAAGGCCCACAAAAGAATTTGGTCTGGTCCTGCCAAGGCATTAGGGGTGAGTTAATTACTAGTAAATGTTTGACCAAATATAGCAGGCTAATTTTTAAGTTGATTAAGTTTGTACATACCCAAATGGCCCTTGGGGAAAATAAAAGGTTCCCCACCCCTGTTCTAAAACAATACACATATCATTAGACAGACATATACTTTCCCAAATACCACTCAGAGAGAATAGGTAAGAGTTATTAGATATTTGAGATTATCCTGTGAGTTAATCTGTCCTCCAGTTTCCCAACCAAATCAAAGCAAAAAACCTTTGAAAGAAATGCCTAAGACAAAATTGTCAAACTCTTTTGGTTCGTAATGCCTTAGGGTCTTGGTATTTTGTTCATGGCACCCTATGTCCAAAGAAATATCATCTGTCCATTTCATTAAGTGGTCAGGTACAGGTAAGGGTAGTAGCTAGTGCAGTGTCTGACAGATGTTGCCGTGTTTTCCTTGACAATTTAAAATATCCTGAGGTGCTTCTTTGAGTGACCAAAGCACATGGTTGGGTACCCTAGGGAAGTGCAACAACCTTCCTTTCAGAACCTTGTTGCAGAATTTACATTATGGATACACATTACTAATAACACCTTCTCTCTCTCACATCCATCAAAATGTGGCCTTAAGAAGAAAAACATTTTAAAATACTAAACAGGTATATTTTAGAAACAGATTTCTTTCACATTAAAACTTATGCAAATTGAGATTTAAAAATGATTTTAATCTATGCAACCTTTGTTTTGCTAATAGTCCCCAGCATTTTGTTAAAACCAACAGTAGGGAACCTGAGTCCTTTGAAATTGAGGCACTTTAAAAATAGTGCGATTAGTATTTAGTGAAAATGGTATCTAAAATTATGATTTCAGATAAAAGAATCAGTCTTGGTAATGTAGGACAATTGCTAACTACTTAGGGGTAATAGGAACATTTTGAACTCATGGAGTCTGTTAAGCCATTATATTGTAGGTGCTAATCCTGGTGAATACTATATATGGGCTTCTTGTTTCACTTCAAAAAGTGTTTTTGCTGTGTGGAGTCTTCTTTTGAGTCTGACCACTTGAAAAACAGAGTTAAGAAAAAGTCTGTGACCTGGTCAGGGCAGGTTATCTCAGCAGCCATTTTTCAATAGATTTCTCTCTGAGGAATTTGAGATTAATTAAGGCTGACCCAGGGCTGTCAAAAAGCCACAAACAAATTCTCAGTTGAGCTCCAGCCTGGTGGCTCGGTTGGAGCATCGTCCTGAACACTAAAAAAGTTGCAGTTCCTATCCCCGGTCTGAGCATGTACAGGAGGCAACTGATCAATGTTTCTCACATTGATAGTTCTCTCTCTTTCTCTTTGTCTCTCTCCCTCCCTCCCTCCATTCTCCATTCATCCCTTCTCTCTTCCCCCATCCCTCCTCTTCTTCTTCCCCTCTCTCCCTCCCCCTTCCTCTTTCTAAAAAAGATAAACATATCCTCAGGTGAGGATAGAAAAATGGAAAAATTCTCAGTTGACCAAGAGGGCTTTGGGGGGTGTGCTGGGATTTAGTAGTGCTCTCAATGACTTTCAAAAATTGTGCATAAAAATTTTTTTTCTTCAGTTGCTTTTAAAAATCAGGTTATTCGTTACTTCATAGGTATAGGTTGAATATTGATAGAAACAAGTTTTTGACTAGGTAGTATGAGTTCTACTTATTGTTTGCCCCACTGTAGAGAGATCAAAGGGAAGGGAATGAACTAATGTGATGATTCAGTTCAGGAGAGAGATTCAGGTAGACTTCAGAAGTCCCTTCATACCTGAGGAAGGATGGTTACCAGGATGAAAGTAAGGCATCATCTTGCAGATTCTTCAGAAAAGTTCTAGTTAACTGTCTGACATGGTGAGGAGGGAGGGCTTTGTTGAAATAGTAGTTACTAGACTGGCTCTTTTCCTAAGACCTCTTTCAGTCCTGGTTGTTTCAGATTCATATGTGCACACAGCGTCAGGTGTACGTCTCTGTTGATTCCAATAGGAAAGTATTGTGGATGAGGTTGGACTGGATGCCCCCTGAGATTTCCTCCTAAAAGCTTGTCCCCAGCTTTAATGGAGGTTCCATGGATCAAGGTGACAACAAGGGACATTAACTCAGTTGTTGTTCCTTCCATCAATAAAATATAGCATTTAGAAATATATTCTGATCTGCTAGAAATGATCTCTCATCCATGTAACTCACCAGTTGCTTTATCCAGAGAGCATCTGGAATGGTCAGATCAACACACAGATATTTGAAACCTAAAAGTTCTGGGAGAACATTTTAAGTAAACCCAGTGTTCATTGTGAACCTGGATAAAAGTATATTAGTCAATTGCTTAATTGGAATCCTCCTATAATAGCAAGTGAGAAGAGTATACAGTAGTTTTGCAGTGAATTGAGGATAAAATCATCCTCTATTTTTATTGAGTTTTACTTTAAAACACACACAGAATTTGTCTTCTTATTTATCACAAATGTCCAAAATAGAGTTCATATTGATTTTCACTCTAGGGACAAATAAGATATTGAATTTTACTTTATTTTCAACATTCTAAGAAAGGTTTCTGGGGGTATATCTTAAGGGAGTAGTAAAAAAATATATAAGATTTTTATGAAGCATTGTTTTTAATAGCAAAATATTCAATCTCACTATATAATACTTGGGAACTAGGTTGGTTAAGTAAGGGTATATCCACTTGATAAGATGTCCTTACTGCTATAAAAATTATGAGCAGTGTAACAGCAGAAGAAAGGCTTATGTTTACAAAAGCAGAATATGTAAGTTTGTATTTCAGTTACAGCTATGAAAAAACAAAGCTTGTAGACAGATTAGAGCGCAATAGAAAATTAAGCAATTGATTTGTCGGATGCTAGAAATCAAAGCAGGAGATATTTCTTCCTTTCCATTAATGTGAGGGAGGTAGGGAAATGTATGGAGGAGGGGGAACAGGTAAGTGGGAATATGAGGTCAGAGGTTCCTGTGGAATTTCCTGTGTAGAATCATGAAGCAGATAGCACAGTAGGTGGCGCACACATCCAGGCTTGGGGGCCATGGGGATGAAGCAGCTGGGATGCCTTTGATAGGGTTAGCCTGGTGACCAGCTCACAGTTCATTCTTTCTATTTCCTCGGTAGTTAAATTAGATATCTTTATATTAGATAAAAATACAGGGTTTTAAAGATATATTTGCATAGATATAATTATATATCTGTATGTATATTTAGATATAGTTACTTTTGATACATTTATTTAAATAGTAGATATGTAAGTGCTCAGACCATTTTAACTTTCAACTTGGGCTGCTATATTATTTTGGTATTTCCTGTATACATATCTCACTAGTGAGGACATTTTGACCCAATTTGAAAGATTTGAAGTATGAATTCTATATTATGAACTAGAGGCCCGGTGCATGAAATTTGTGCACTGGGGAGGGGGTGTCCTTCAGCCCCGCCTGCACCCTCTCCAATCTGGGACCCATCAAGGGCTGTCTGTAAACTGGCAGTCGGACATCTCTCTCACAATCCAGGACTGCTGGCTCCCAACTGCTTGCCTGCCAGCCTGATCACCCCCTAACCACTCCCCTGCCAGCCTGATTGATGCCTAACTGCTCCCCTGCCGGCCCAGT
>NW_005353354.1:23068-38878 GCF_000412655.1 Myotis brandtii
TGTTCTGATTTCCAATTGTCTCATAAATGTCATACTTTTTCTAGCAGTTTATTTAAAACAGAATCTATGGATCAATACTTTTGCCCACCCCTGTATGTATTTTAAGTCTCTGTAATTTTTTTGTTAAAGAAACTAGTTTGTTCTACAGACTAGATTTTTCTGATTATGGTCCTTTGTATTTCCAGTAAATTAGATCTGGAGGATTTTTGTATTCATATTCCCATACTTCCACTTTTTTTCAAGATTACTTCACCATTAATTATTTGTTCTTCCGCCAGGAGGCATATACTATTTGGGTGACTGTTTCTGGGATGACCTAATGCCTAGATTCTCTGATTCTTTAGGAGTTACATTATTATGATATTCTATCTTTTTTTTTCATTTATTAGCTGGAATATTTCTATAAGGAGAAACTTTTCCTCCTGTACTAATTGGCTACCCAGTAGTATTTGTGACATGGATTAATATACTTGGTTTTGTCTCTTTATTTATCCGTTTTCAAAATCATTCTCTAGTGGTGACCAGTGAGGAATGAGGTTTTTTGTTTGCTTGTTTTTTTTGTGTGTGTGAGGTGTGTTTTTAATTAATAAATGAACTTATGAAAAGAGGCCTATTATTAGAAGAGCTGGAGAAGGCCAGCTGAAAAGTACAACTATCTTGATAAATTTTATCAGTAAGCCTAAATAAAACTTACCTATCATTGATAACTATTTTGAAACTTTCAAAAGGGGAAAATAAAAGCCTCCTCTAAAAAGTTGTATATTATAGTTAATATTCTTATAAATACTCAAATTGTACCATTTTGGCCATTTGGAGCCTCTTCAGAAGTTTGTATGTGCCCAGAACCTTTGACACAGTCTTCGATAGCTTCCTTGCTGTCTGGTGTGACAAGGTGTTCTACGCTCATCTTGCACATTGCCTGCCCCATATCTGGAATCAGCCATTTCTCCAAGAAACACAGCTTCCTTTTGCTGGAGACCAGAATCTGGAGTTGCAGGGTTGAAAAACAGATTTCTTCTTTGAAGCAGGGCTATTCATGTTTAAAGATTGTTTTAACTAAAGGAGTTAATATAAATGTACTGGAGACTCACTCTGAGATTCTAAAGGGGGTGGGATGATGGAGTTCTCTCATGTTCCCTGTCTCCATAGCTATCTTAAGATCCTTGTAGTGTGTAATAATGTATTCTTGTCTTTTGCTCAGGTCTTTTTTGGGAAACTACGCAGACATGATAGCATGTTGAGTCTTTCACTTCCTACCAAATATTAGGCCAGATGGCTTTCCTCCCAGGCTGAATAGTCTCAGGGTGACCTCTGTGGGAAGATTCTGGTAGAAAATAAGTGGGCTTCCCCCACTTTTTTCTCTAAAATGGGTGGGGAACCTCCGGCCCGCAGGCTGTATAAGGCCCACAAAAGAATTTGGTCTGGTCCTGCCAAGGCATTAGGGGTGAGTTAATTACTAGTAAATGTTTGACCAAATATAGCAGGCTAATTTTTAAGTTGATTAAGTTTGTACATACCCAAATGGCCCTTGGGGAAAATAAAAGGTTCCCCACCCCTGTTCTAAAACAATACACATATCATTAGACAGACATATACTTTCCCAAATACCACTCAGAGAGAATAGGTAAGAGTTATTAGATATTTGAGATTATCCTGTGAGTTAATCTGTCCTCCAGTTTCCCAACCAAATCAAAGCAAAAAACCTTTGAAAGAAATGCCTACGACAAAATTGTCAAACTCTTTTGGTTCGTAATGCCTTAGGGTCTTGGTATTTTGTTCACGGCACCCTATGTCCAAAGAAATATCATCTGTCCATTTCATTAAGTGGTCAGGTACAGGTAAGGGTAGTAGCTAGTGCAGTGTCTGACAGATGTTGCCTTGTTTTCCTTGACAATTTAAAATATCCTGAGGTGCTTCTTTGAGTGACCAAAGCACATGGTTGGGTACCCTAGGGAAGTGCAACAACCTTCCTTTCAGAACCTTGTTGCAGAATTTACATTATGGATACACATTACTAATAACACCTTCTCTCTCTCACATCCATCAAAATGTGGCCTTAAGAAGAAAAACATTTTAAAATACTAAACAGGTATATTTTAGAAACAGATTTCTTTCACATTAAAACTTATGCAAATTGAGATTTAAAAATGATTTTAATCTATGCAACCTTTGTTTTGCTAATAGTCCCCAGCATTTTGTTAAAACCAACAGTAGGGAACCTGAGTCCTTTGAAATTGAGGCACTTTAAAAATAGTGCGATTAGTATTTAGTGAAAATGGTATCTAAAATTATGATTTCAGATAAAAGAATCAGTCTTGGTAATGTAGGACAATTGCTAACTACTTAGGGGTAATAGGAACATTTTGAACTCATGGAGTCTGTTAAGCCATTATATTGTAGGTGCTAATCCTGGTGAATACTATATATGGGCTTCTTGTTTCACTTCAAAAAGTGTTTTTGCTGTGTGGAGTCTTATTTTGAGTCTGACCACTTGAAAAAAAGAGTTAAGAAAAAGTCTGTGACCTGGTCAGGGCAGGTTATCTCAGCAGCCATTTTTCAATAGATTTCTCTCTGAGGAATTTGAGATTAATTAAGGCTGACCCAGGGCTGTCAAAAAGCCACAAACAAATTCTCAGTTGAGCTCCAGCCTGGTGGCTCGGTTGGAGCATCGTCCTGAACACTAAAAAAGTTGCAGTTCCTATCCCCGGTCTGAGCATGTACAGGAGGCAACTGATCAATGTTTCTCACATTGATAGTTCTCTCTCTTTCTCTTTGTCTCTCTCCCTCCCTCCCTCCATTCTCCATTCATCCCTTCTCTCTTCCCCCATCCCTCCTCTTCTTCTTCCCCTCTCTCCCTCCCCCTTCCTCTTTCTAAAAAAGATAAACATATCCTCAGGTGAGGATAGAAAAATGGAAAAATTCTCAGTTGACCAAGAGGGCTTTGGGGGGTGTGCTGGGATTTAGTAGTGCTCTCAATGACTTTCAAAAATTGTGCATAAAATTTTTTTTCTTCAGTTGCTTTTAAAAATCAGGTTATTCGTTACTTCATAGGTATAGGTTGAATATTGATAGAAACAAGTTTTTGACTAGGTAGTATGAGTTCTACTTATTGTTTGCCCCACTGTAGAGAGATCAAAGGGAAGGCAATGAACTAATGTGATGATTCAGTTCAGGAGAGAGATTCAGGTAGACTTCAGAAGTCCCTTCATACCTGAGGAAGGATGGTTACCAAGGTGAAAGTAAGGCATCATCTTGCAGATTCTTCAGAAAAGTTCTAGTTAACTGTCTGACATGGTGAGGAGGGAGGGCTTTGTTGAAATAGTAGTTACTAGACTGGCTCTTTTCCTAAGACCTCTTTCAGTCCTGGTTGTTTCAGATTCATATGTGCACACAGCGTCAGGTGTACGTCTCTGTTGATTCCAATAGGAAAGTATTGTGGATGAGGTTGGACTGGATGCCCTTTGTTGAAAGATTAGTTACTAGACTGGCTCTTTTCTTAAGAACTCTTTCAGTCCTGGTTGTTTCAGATTCATATCTGCACACAGTGTCAGGTGTACGCTCTGTTGATTCTAATAGGAAAGTATTGTGGATGAGGTTGGACTGGATGCCCCCTGAGATTTCCTCCTAAAAGCTTGTCCCCAGCTTTAATGGAGGTTCCATGGATCAAGGTGACAACAAGGGACATTAACTCAGTTGTTGTTCCTTCCATCAATAAAATATAGCATTTAGAAATATATTCTGATCTGCTAGAAATGATCTCTCATCCATGTAACTCACCAGTTGCTTTATCCAGAGAGCATCTGGAATGGTCAGATCAACACACAGATATTTGAAACCTAAAAGTTCTGGGAGAACATTTTAAGTAAACCCAGTGTTCATTGTGAACCTGGATAAAAGTATATTAGTCAATTGCTTAATTGGAATCCTCCTATAATAGCAAGTGAGAAGAGTATACAGTAGTTTTGCAGTGAATTGAGGACAAAATCATCCTCTATTTTTATTGAGTTTTACTTTAAAACACACACAGAATTTGTCTTCTTATTTATCACAAATGTCCAAAATAGAGTTCATATTGATTTTCACTCTAGGGACAAATAAGATATTGAATTTTACTTTATTTTCAACATTCTAAGAAAGGTTTCTGGGGGTATATCTTAAGGGAGTAGTAAAAAAATATATAAGATTTTTATGAAGCATTGTTTTTAATAGCAAAATATTCAATCTCACTATATAATACTTGGGAACTAGGTTGGTTAAGTAAGGGTATATCCACTTGATAAGATGTCCTTACTGCTATAAAAATTATGAGCAGTGTAACAGCAGAAGAAAGGCTTATGTTTACAAAAGCAGAATATGTAAGTTTGTATTTCAGTTACAGCTATGAAAAAACAAAGCTTGTAGACAGATTAGAGCGCAATAGAAAATTAAGCAATTGATTTGTCGGATGCTAGAAATCAAAGCAGGAGATATTTCTTCCTTTCCATTAATGTGAGGGAGGTAGGGAAATGTATGGAGGAGGGGGAACAGGTAAGTGGGAATATGAGGTCAGAGGTTCCTGTGGAATTTCCTGTGTAGAATCATGAAGCAGATAGCACAGTAGGTGGCGCACACATCCAGGCTTGGGGGCCATGGGGATGAAGCAGCTGGGATGCCTTTGATAGGGTTAGCCTGGTGACCAGCTCACAGTTCATTCTTTCTATTTCCTCGGTAGTTAAATTAGATATCTTTATATTAGATAAAAATACAGGGTTTTAAAGATATACTTACATAGATATAATTATATATCTGTATGTATATTTAGATATAGTTACTTTTGATACATTTATTTAAATAGTAGATATGTAAGTGCTCAGACCATTTTAACTTTCAACTTGGGCTGCTATATTATTTTGGTATTTCCTGTATACATATCTCACTAGTGAGGACATTTTGACCCAATTTGAAAGATTTGAAGTATGAATTCTATATTATGAACTAGAGGCCCGGTGCATGAAATTTGTGCACTGGGGAGGGGGTGTCCTTCAGCCCCGCCTGCACCCTCTCCAATCTGGGACCCATCAAGGGCTGTCTGTAAACTGGCAGTCGGACATCTCTCTCACAATCCAGGACTGCTGGCTCCCAACTGCTTGCCTGCCAGCCTGATCACCCCCTAACCACTCCCCTGCCAGCCTGATTGATGCCTAACTGCTCCCCTGCCGGCCATTCTATGAAATCATTTGAGTAGCTTCTCTGCTGAGAATTAGAGAAATAATGACTTCTATGTCAAGTGAGACAACTTATGATAGTTTTGCTGTGAATTGAGGATGAAATCATCTTTTTCCCTTTGGAAATGATTCCTTATTATGGGGAGAAGGGGTTCCCATTGTAATACCCCCCCCTTTATTTATGGTTTTCTCATCTCCTGCTGTGGTGGAGTCACTGGATACAGTTGTAAATTACACCATTGTTTTAGGAACCGCTTTTGTAAAGTGCTTTAAGTTAAAAGGCACAGCCTAAATTCTGATGGTAAAATGTATATAAATATGTGCCTTAGAATAAAAAATATATAGGGTAGGCAAAAGTAGGTTTATTGGTGATAATAAAAAACTCTGTGCCAAAGTGTACTTGAGTATATCAAGTAGACCACAAGAATGTGTAAATAATGAAGGCCAGCAATGTGAACACTTACAAGATTGTACCTAAGTGCAGTGTCATTGTGACAGTCCTTTGAGTTAATAAATCTACTGTAATAATCACATTCTGCATGTCTTTTTCCATACAAACAACTCTAAACTTACTTTTTCCCATCCCTAAATATGGGTCATGTTTTCTTATTCTATTCAGCTACCCTGTGTCCTTTGATTAGAACATTTTATCCATTTACATTTAAGGTTATTACTGATAGGTACTTATTTATTGCCATTTTTTTTCTTTATACCTATGATCTTCTCTTTCTCTTGATTTTTTTCTTCTTAAAGCAGTCCCTTTACCATTTCTTGCAATGCTGGGTTGGTGGTAATATACTCTTTAACTTTTTTTTTTTTTGCCTGGGAAACTCTTTATTTCCCCTTCAATTTTAAATGACAGCCTTTCTGGATATAGTAGTCTTGAATTCAGGTCCTTGCTTTTCATTACTTTGAATACTTCATGCTACTCTTATGGCCTGACGTATTTCTGCTGGGAAATCAGCTGACAATCTAATGGGACCTCCTCTGTTTCTCTCTTGATGCCTTTAAGATTGTTTTTCTGCCTTTAACATGAGCCATGTTAAGTATGATGGGTCTTGGTGTAGGCCTTTGGGTTCATCTTGATTGGGACTCTCTGTGCTTCCTGAACTTGTGTGATTTTTTCCCTTCACCATGTTAGGGAAGTTTTCTGTCATCATTTCTTCAAAGGGTTCTCTATTCCTTGCTCATTTTTTTTCACCTTCTGGTACCCATATGTTGTTACATTTCATGTCCCAAAGCTTCCTTAAACTATCCTCCTGCTTTTTAATTTTTTATTTTGGAAGCTCTAAAAGAAAAGCTATATATTTTTTTCTCATCATCATTGATTGTATCCTCTGCTTCATCCAATCTACTTTTAATACCTTCCAATGTATTCTTGAGGTCAGATATGGTACTCATCATTTCCAGCTCATTGTTGGTGGTTTCTACTTCCTTTTTCATGCTGTTGTAGTTCCCTTGTAATTCTTACTAAGTTCTTTGAGCATCCTTATAACCGTTACTTTGCACTCTTTATCTGATAAATTGCTTGCCTACATTTCATTGAGCTCTTTTTCTGGAGATTTCTCCTGTTGTTTTTTTTTCATTTGGGGCCTGTTTCTTTATTTCCCCACTTTGGCTCCCTTTGTGTTTGCTTGTACGTATTAGATAGATTTGCTATGACTCCCAGTATTTGTGGGGTGGCCTTATGTAGTAGGTGTCTTGTGGGACCCAATGGTGCAGCCTCCTCGATCTCCTAAGCTATATGCTCTAGGAATGTCACTTATGTGTATTATGTGAGCCCTCCTGTTTAATTGCATTTTGATTTCTATTGGCATGTTTATGTTTTGGATCAACTTCAAGGTGGCTGACTGTGAGTCACAACTCCAACCACATCAAGAAAGCTGTTGTATAGATCTTGACAGAAAATACACACACACACACACACAATAACAAGGCAAAAAAAGGACAGAAAACCCCCCACAAAAACATCAACAAAAAAAGTAAGAAAAGATACAAGGCAAAAAACAGACAGAAAAAACCCCCACAAAAACATCAACAAAAAAAGTAAGAAAAGATAAAAAAGAATAATGAAAGTCAATAGAAAAAAAGAATATGAGGAGAAAACATGAAAGAAAAGAAGGAAAAGAAAAAAGATCAGGAAAGGAAAACCAGGAAAAAAAGTATCAGGAAAGAAAATAGAATTAGAAAGGAAAGAAACATGAACTATTATGGGAAAAAGACAAGAAAAACAACAGCAAATTAGATAAGAAAAAAGTGTTGGATCCTTTTCTGATGCTGTCCGAAGCTGGACACTTGGTCTGCAGGTTCTTGGTCTGCAGCTGCAAGCAATCCACAGTATGTGGCTATGTCTGCTGGGATTGGCTGAGCCCAGGGAAAACCAAGCTTCACTCCAAGGCCAGTTTTACCAGCACAGGACCCAGGGGCAGGTCAGCAAACGGCCCCAGGACCCCTGGACTGTTTCTGCCTGCTCCGCATGTTGCTGGCTGTCTGGCTTCGACACTGAAAAGCTCCTGGCAGAATCAAGAGGAGAGGGTTCCTGGATTTCCCATGATGGGGAGTTGCCATTCAGACTTAAGGGAAGATGGTGGCTGAGTCTGCCCTGGGTTTTTCCCTGACCTCAGCAGGATGAAGCCCCTACTAGTCAGGCGGTGGAGCATAGGAAGCCCAGAGTTTGGGTCTGCTGGAGGCTGGAGGTGGGGTGTTTCTACCAGATCTCCCATGAGGTTCCCTTGAAAGTTGGGGGAATGGTCCTGTCCCAAAGCAAGTCTCTGACAACCCCTGAGATCACCCAGCCTTCCCCAGCCCCTGCAGCTGACTCCTCACTGGGGCTTAACATGCAGGGTGGGGCACGGAGGGCTGGGCAAGCTGCATGCTGGAGGGTGGGGGTAGCTGCTTTCCCCCAGGCTAATGCCCTTGGAGGGGACTGATTGTTTCTCCCTAGAAAAGTGGCTGCTGTGGTATGGGAGGATGGTCTAGCATCGGGATCCTGGTGGCTCCCCACACCTTTCCCCACACCTCTCCCCAAAGCCACCCTCCCCAGAGTCTCCCATGCCCCCCTCCACCACAGCCCCGGTGAGTGTCTGTGTTTACCCAACAGAGGAGGCACTGTTTCCTGGAATAAATAGCAAAGCCAAAGAGCTGCAAACCTGGGAATGGATCTATGGCAAAACTCCAAGTTCAGTGTAAAAACTTCCTTTAATGTGTTACAGGAACAGTCACACTTGGAAATTAAAGTATTCATAGATGTAAAGTATGGGAGAATTGAAATCTGTAACCTTGAAGCACCTGATCATTGGTTGCCACTGGAAATATGTGGCAAATTAAATTCCAGTTTTCTTGGCAGTAAGTTTTGTCCAATTGAGACTACTGTGCTAACAATTATATTTCATCAAGTATGTCAAACTCAAAGGCTAACATGGGCCAAATAAATGAGGCATGTGGCCCGCGGCCCGTGAGTTTGACATGCTTGTATTACATAGAACATGTCCAGAAGATGATGAGCTACATGGTAAATGGAATATTCTCTGTGAAAAAAAATTAAGGGCATAATGTGATTGCAAGTAAATTGTGTAATGTTGACAACAGGTTTAATGAGAAAATAAAAATTTTCAGTGTATGTTGTAAGTCTCTTAAAATTAAAAGGGCCTAGTCTCCTTTGGTAACTTCTCCCCATTTGTGTCTATCACCTATCCTTGTCCTTTTTTTTCTACTGACATCCAGGATACTCTGTCTCTTTCCTCACTGACTTCATCATTTATTTATTTATTATTTATGATTATTTATTTTTATTTTGAGAGGACATTTATTAAAGCTGGGGACAGTGAAACAAGGAAGGGCATCTTCAAGAGAGAAGAAGCAATAGGAGAGAGTCTTGGCCGGGCCGCTTGGGCTCACTGAAGAGTCAGAGAAAAGGGGGCCTAGGAGCAGGTTCAAGGGGTAAGCTCTAGACCAGCTGCCGCTGCCACTCCTCCCCTGGCTGCAAGACTCTGACCCTTAGACTTTGGGAGAGAGAAAGGTAAAGATTATGGGCCTGGGGCAGGAACGGAAAGGGGGGGGGGCAGAGAAGTGCTGCCTGTGCCCCGGAGGGAGAGCCTTTCTATGCTGGTGCTTCCAGGGTTCGAGCTCTAGACCAGCTGCCGCTGCCCACTCCTCCCCTGGCTGCAAGACTCATGGGACCCTTAGCCTTTGGGAGAGAGAAAGGTAAATATTATGGGCCTGGGGCAGGAACGGAAAGGGGGGGGGCGGCGGAGAAGTGCTGCCTGCGCCCAGGAGGGAGAGCCTTTCTATGCTGGTGCTTCCAGGGTTCAGAAAGTCCCACTTCTGGCATCCATTTATGCCGGGGTTCATGTCCCAGCATCAAGAAGGGTTCAGGAATCTGGAAAAGGGGCTGCGTGTAGATGACATAGAAATCCAGAGACTAATAAAGAGTCTGGAGACGAGATATAATTTTGAAAGGCATTGGGGGTCAGAGGACCTTCAGCTAAAGGAACTGAAGAGTACCTCCTCGTCTAGGACCCTTGCTTTTATTAACACAATTTGTCCTAAGGCAAGGTGGAGATAATACACTTCAAAGGGTAAGGTTTCAAAGGGTACAGAAGCATTGTCAGTTTGGGGAATAGCCTACGGCTGTTCAGGTGTTTGGCCAGTAGGAGGCAATAACATGTAGATTAAGATGCCCTTTAACTGTCTGGCAGCCACAATCAGTTTCCTATTCAGGTTTGGGGAAATGCCTTTAGTCATTCCCAACAGGTGACGACATGTGTGACTCAACCCTGTTGAGTCCCCAAGTCTCATCAACCTTTTGATGAAACTCTTGAAATTATGACAATTATGCTGGAATTGGTGCCCGGCACCTTTCCTTGCTGATTTGATACCTGGCACACATTTATATCTCAGCTCCTGCCTCGGTTACCATCTTGGGATTGTTTCCCATATTGGACACTCTGGCCTGAGAGTTCGTTCTTGTTCTTACGTCCGGGAAGTACAACCAGGCTTCTGGTCACCTGTGATACCTTAAACTCTAAAGTTATCCCTTTTAGTTATATCTTCTTATCATTCTGTCCTGTCCCACTACATCAAGCCTATTGTACATTTATAAGCTCTGAACTCTTCCCTGATCTCTTGCTTCATCTCCCTTCCTACCCCAGCTTGAATTACTTCAAGTCCACTCTCCTTTCTTGTCAGCATGCTCATTGGCCTCTCTCTTGATCCACCATAGCTAGCATTTTTTTCTTAATTCCAACAACTGACTTTTTACTCATATGCCCCAATGGCAGGCAACATGGAAGGGAAATTTGTTATGCCCAGATTTCAAGATCCCCAATAGACCACCAGGGAGCCAGCCAAGTCCGATGCAAAAGCAGAGAGTCTTTATTCAAACTAGTTTGGGCCCCCCAGTCAGCCACACTCGCCAATGCAGCGGCAAGCGGCCGAGAGAGCGCTAGAGCCCCGTGGGAAGAGGGGTTTAATAGGGGGGTTGGAGTAAGGGGAGGAGAGAGGACTGTGGGCCCTGCCGATTGGCCAGGCGCAAGTCGGTGTCTCGTTACACAGGATGTGGTCATATCTATGGCGCGCATGTCCCTTGATTGTCATTGGTTAGTTTAAAGAAATCCTGGGGGGCATGGGTAGAGGCTTGGGCTTCCGGGAAGAAGCTGCTTGCTGAGCACATGGCTGCTGCCCAAAAATGGAGGATTTGGGGCAAGATGGAGGGCGTAGCCCTCGCCCTTTCAAAATTCACATTATCATTCAGATTAACCCAATTCATATTTACAGTTTTCAACTTATATTTCTTCTTTCTGTTGGTATCAGATTTAACTCATCCATTGACTCCCTCTCATTTTTCAGAGGCATTATTCCTAAATGTTTTAACTCTTCTTCAGCTCAGAATTCCACTACTCTTCATCTTGTCACAAACATTGACTCACAATTTGAGCGCAGAGGCCTTCAGAAATGAGCTCCTTTATCCCTTCACGTTCCCTATTTCAACATTTCTCATTTCATCCAATCTCGGAGAAAGAAATGCCTCATTTTCTTTAAAGCTAACCCCTCTAATTATAGCCTAGTCTTTGTCCCCTCTAGCCTGTTTGGACCTTATACTATTAAATATTTATCTTTTGTTTGTATTTTCTCTCAGTTTTTGCTGGATCCTTACCCATAGTGAATGAATATACTTATGTGTCCTCTTTCCCCAAAACTCTCCTGATCAAGGTTTTATTCTTTCTATCTCTTCATTGCCAGACTTCACTAAAGAGTAACATCACTGCCAATCACTTCCTGTCTCTAAAGTTCACTCAGATACTCCTCTTACTCCTACAGTAAGTGTTTAGTGAGAGCCTACTGAGTACCAGATACATTGCTAGTTATTGGATGTTTTTGATGCATGGTCACTCAGGAATTGACAGTTTGGTGTATTGGCTTTCAAACTTTCTTAAAACTAGAGTAAAATTATACTTTATATTGTGCACTAACACACACACATGCATTATACTATATATACATTATATATATATATAGTAAGTTCATAATACAATGTTTATATTTTACTGTTTACTTATCTGATATTTTATATTCAATTTTATTTCATTTTTAAAAAATGGATTGTATGTTCCATTAATAGGTCAAGATTTAAGTTTAAATATCAAGCCTAGTGGGGAAAGTAGACAAGCAAATCCTATATAATAAAAGGCGAATATGCAAATAGACTGAATGGCAGAACAACTGGAACAACCAAGCAACTAAATAACTGGTCGCTATGATGTGTGCTGACCACCAGGCAACATGTGTGGAACATGGCAGGCATTGGCTGCAATGGGATGGTGGAGCAGGTGAGCAGGGGTGCCAGACCAATGTGGGGCGCCGGTTGCTGTCATTGGGGCGAGCCTCTGGTGGTTACTGAAAATTCTTTGCTCCTGCATGCCAGGGTCTGGCCCGGCACTCGCACCTGCTGCTGGTGCAAGCCTTGCCTGCACCTGCTCAGCCTCGTGGTCCTTTCAAGGTGTATGAATTCATGCACTGGGCCTCTAGTCAATAAATAATCAGAAAATGAAAATAGTATGCAAGAAAGGTCCAGGTAGTTATAATAGACAATTAGTGGGGCTACCTAGCTAGAGCTATCACAGAGGTGACTTTGAACCTGAGATCTGCAGAATGAGAAGAAAACAGCCATGCAAAGTGGAGAATATTCTGGGTCTTATCAGTTATCTATTGCTAAAACAAAGCACTTCAAAACTTGGTGGCTTAACACAGCAACAATCATTTATCACCGCACACTCTGGCCTTTGGCAGTGCCTACTGGGGCTGGGGTTCAAGGTACTCATTCCCTTATGGAGTGAAGTCTTCTATCCTCAGGGGAACTGCTTGAACATATGGGACCCTGGAAATCAATAGAAGAGGTACAACAAATTCTTAGGGAGTTAAGAATGAAACGGGCCACCTAAATCCCTGTCATTGAAGATCCTGATTGAGCCACAGTCACAGGAGGACTGAAAGGCAGGATACTCCAGTTCATCCCCAGCATCACATATGGGACACTGAGCCCAGTTGTGGGGCGACTTTGATGTCGGGCAGTCCACTGAAGATCTGGGGGAAACTGACAAAGCCCAGGAACAGGTATAAACTATGGGAAAGACCCAAGATAGAAAATTTGAGAAGCCAAAAGTTATCCCAATCTGATGAAAGCTTATTCTCTTTCAAGGGCTGTTGGCCTTAACGTTCATGGTGAATTAACCTCATTTTTCACCCTAAGGAACTGAATTCTTATAGCAAATTCTATAACAAATTGAAAGAGTTATTGGGCAACTGAGGCTTGGGTGTCCTCTTTACTGCAGACCACAGTCTCCCCAGCCCTGTTGGGGGTTCTCCCCATCTCCCTGACCCTCACTTGGTGAGGCCCTTTGCACCCTCTCTGTGGGCTGACTCTCAACTGACCACCTGGCCAGGTAGACGGAAGGGCATGCAGAGGAGGGGTCTGCTGTCCCCTAGGGAGAGACCCTCCCTGTGGCATGGCTCAATGCCACACAGTCAGCAGCCTCCTAGGAAGAGGCAGAACCTGATGCACAAGAGAAGCAGCAGGGCCTCTGCTCTTGGGGACTCACAGTCCTGAAGGAAGTGTGTGTGTGCATGTGCATGCACATGTGTGCCCATGTCTACGTGTGTGCTCATGCATGCATATGTGCAGGTGTAAGAGTGAGCACATTGTACATATGTGTGTATGTGTGTGTGTGCATTTTGTGATCCAGCACCACCCGGAGCTCCACAGCCCCTCACTGGGAAGAAAGAACAATGATGGCTTTAGCAGGAACCTCATTGAGTCTATGTGTCACCATATTGCTGCTCCTCATTATTCACTGCCTGACACTCAAAAGTCAGGCACCCATAGGTGCCTGGACAAAGCCACCACCTTGGTCCACCCCTCACCAGGGACCCTCCTGGCCCTGCACTGTCTCCTGGGGTCTCGCCAGCCATTCTCAGCATGGACAGCGCCTTCCTCAAGCTCACCTGGGATCCCGAGACACAGCGTTCACTGAGAACAGTGCTGGGCCAGGGCTTGGCTGTGCCCACACCTCTGTGCACCTGAGGATTTTGTCTTAGAGCAGTGGTTATCAACCTTCTGGCCCTTTAAATACAGTTACTCATGTTGTGACCCAACCATAAAATTATTTTTGTTGCTACTTCATAACTGTAATGTTGCTACTGTTATGAATCATAATGTAAATATCTGATATGCAGGATGGTCTTAGGCGACCCCTGTGAAAGGGTTGTTCGACCACCAAAGGAGTCGTGACCCACAGGTTGAGAATCGCTGTTTAGAGTCCCTAATGTGGACACTACCCACAGCAGAATCTTCTCTCGGACTCAATGAGCTCACAGCTGCAGGAGTCCACCCTCATCAGCCCTAGGAGGAGCCCTGCAGCACCCACCTGTCTGGCTCATTCCTGAGTGGTCCCACCACCGCCGAACCATCGGCATAAATGTGAGCAATTCCCCCTTCACTTACAATAACCTCATTCTGGTTTCTCCTTCCTGAAGCAGTTACTTTGTAATGTCATGTATTTAAGCCTGATAAACATCATTACTATCAACATTTAATTGATTCTTGATTACAATTAATTATATTTCTGAAACAATCAAGCATCCTACAATTAAAAATAATTGATTCATTAGCACACCCTCTTACTTGACAATTACACAAATGCATTATTTATGTAATTACACACATTTCCAGTTCATCATTCCACATTTGATGCTCTTGTTGCAAAGCTGCTAAAACTCCCCAGCTTCCTTTCTCATCTTCCTGCGGCTAACACTGAGGTAGCGCAGTAAGTGCATTCAGATGGGCCCAGTGAAAAATCGGAAGTTACCTGGAGCAGTGCAGTGACCTTATAAATCAAAAGCCTAGGAAGCAGGTCAGTTCAAATGAATAATTAACTTATTCACCTCTGAACTTTTCAGTGGCAGATGAGAGAGCCCAGATTATTTTGGATCCAATGGTGTTTTTACCATTTAAGCAGAATGATGACATCATCGAGGCAAAAGCCTTCACACTGAGAAGTGGGTGATGAAGGGAAAGAAACAAGAAACCAGATGAGGCCGCCTGGCAGCCTGTGTGGTCACAGCCCCGGGATGGGAGCCCCCAGCCCCACCAGAAGCAACACCAGGCGGGTGAACATGAGATGAGGTGTTAGGAGCACCCAGGTCAACTGTCAACCAGAGGCCAAAGGACTGGCGTGTGGAGGACAGCGGACAGGAGGCCAATCCTAGTGTGGACCTGGTCTGCAGTCAGGACCTTCTCCCTCCCCGAGGCAGCTCCCAAAGCGGCTACTGCATTTCTGAACCAAAAATAAGACACAGGTTTTTCTAATTTTCCTATTCATAAATCCTACATTCAGAGATGCGGATAATAGGGGGAGCATATGCACTAATTATACTAAAGCCAACATAACATGAAGTATTAAAATTCTGAACCTAGATGGCATTTGTTCACATTATAGGGATGAATCTGTCACTGTCCTCATCTTCACTTGAAGGATGAGTCTTTGTCTGGATGCAGGGACCTCACTCAAATGAGATCCTTTGTTCCAGGTCCAATTTTCAGTCCTGACTAAGCAGGCAGCAGAGACCAGAAGCACCCACACTGGGGAAAGTGAAGTTGGCAGGAATGTATATTGCTGAGCTTCGGGTTCTTAGTTTATGACAATATTGGAGAACCTTCAAGTGTCACAAGACAGGAGAAGGGAAGGAATGTGGGGAAATACTGGGGAAGAATTAGCAGGTGTCATAAGAGGGGAATAAGAACATTAATAGAAAAGGAAGGAAATCCTGGGGAATCAGTATATGATAGATTTAAGTGGAAGGAGGAAAAGGGGGATAAAATTTAGGGGAACTGACAGATGTTATAAAGGAAAGCATGTCATTTTTTTATCTATACTAGAGGCCTGGTGCACCAAATTCATGCACTGGGGCAGGGGGGGGGGTGTCCCTCAGCCCAGCCTGCACCCTCTCCAATCTGGGACATCCCTCTCCCAATCCAGGACTGCTGATTCCCAACTGCTCGCCTGCCTGCCTGCCTGATTGCCCCTAACTGCTTCGGCCTGCCAGCCTGATC
>NW_005353354.1:39386-39909 GCF_000412655.1 Myotis brandtii
GTGCCCATATGGGGGTGGCCATCTTGTGCGAGGGGATGATGGTCAATTTGATATCACCTCTTTATTATATAGAATACCAGGTGTCAGCAAATTATGGTGGGTGGGTGAAATCTGGCCTATTGCTTTTTTCATATGGCCCATGTGATAAGAATACTTTTTATACATTTTTTAAAAGTCAGAAAACAAAAGAATATTTTTCATACATAAAGATAATATGAAATTAAAATTCCAGTGCCCATAATTAATATTTGAGTAGAACTCAGACATGTACCTTCATTTATAGATTTTCTTTGGCTGCTTTCATGTTACAGTGGCAGAGTTGAGTAGCTATGCCAGGATGGTATTGTCTATGGAGCCAAAACTATCTACACTAATAAAAGAGAAACATGGTAATTAGCGTACGACTGCTACCCTTCCCATTGGCTAATCAGCATATCCTTATGCAAATTAACTGTCAGCCAAGATGGCGGCCGGCAGCCATGCACTGAAGCGAACAGGGAGGCTTGCTTGCTCCAGTGACTGC
>NW_005353354.1:40976-75372 GCF_000412655.1 Myotis brandtii
TCCAATCAACTCCAATTCTATTTCCTAAAAATCCAACTTCAGTGTAACAATTCTACCTGTGAGCTTATATCCCATTATTTTAAAATTTAAAAAATATGATAAAGTAGGTTTCCGTTCCAACCCCACAATCAATTATCTATAACACTTAAACATCATATATAAGTAGGAAACTGTCATGTTCCAACAGAAATTTTTTAAAAACTTGACTTCCTGATTGGCAGACAATTAATGAGTGTGTTAAAGCCTTTTTAAATTTATTTGTATGCATTGCCATGACCCAGTGATGCCTCCCTGTGCACCAGAACATCTGTCCCCTTTGTTGACCCTTAGTCTTCTTTTTAAAGAACATGTAATTCTGATATTTTAACAATTGTGTTTGAAATGTAACTTGAGACTTACCCATTTGTAATTTTCCTAAAATATTTATGTGGAGGTTTGGAAATGCATATGTAAATTTTTCTTGTATAAACTTTGGCTGAAAAATGTTGCACTGAGGAATATACAAATACTATGGTGTTAGTTAATTAAAAACCAAGAGATGTTCTATCAAGAAAATGTTAACCAGAGATGCTGTCTGCGGAAATGCGTGTAATATCTTAGGTGCTACTCAGAATGCACCATGGGGATGATGACTGTTTTCTAGTTGTATGATACTTTGTGCGCATTTATTCTTCAAATCCATCCGTTCAGCTTAACAATAACCCACAACCTTCAGACCAACTTAAATTCCATCCTTTCGAAGATTGTGAAATGCTCAGCATCTCTCTGCTGCCAGGTTCCCACAGACCCTTACCCAGACTCTGAAGCCCATACAAATCATCTTTTTCTAAAGATCGTTTACTCTCACTAGTGAAAGGATCTTGTTTTATTGAAGAAGGGAATGTTCAGAGAAACTTAAGAAACAATGCACCCCGTGGTCCTGATGTTTGGGCACTTCTTGCACATAGAAGCTCTGAGCTTTTACAATGGACATGACACCTCCCTCCAGAGCCAGGGCAGGCATATTTACAGGTTTGGAAATAGAGACAGTGCTTCCCTCGGAGTGAAGGAAGACAGGCTTGCTTATTCTCTAAGGCAGTAAAGACATCTCCCTCTGAAGTAAAGGGTAGACTTGCTTACCACACATTAGAGAGATTCAGGTTTCCTGAGTTTCTGTAGCATAATCATAGGGCATGTTCCTTTTCTACAACCTAACCCATGGCATGTGAAGGCACCTGTGTGGGCCCATCTATGTCCCCTCATAGGACATAGGCATAGAGAGAAACAGGGAGGAGCTGAAGTCCTATACAGGTGGGGGCCGAATGGGAGAGTAGAGGAGAATGGTGACAGGGGCAAGTACATGCCAACTCACAGAGGAAATTTCTCAGGTCTCAAGTCCTTCAGGTGCTTTCATGTAAGAATAGGGAAATCATGTCCATTATACAAGGTTGAGTGAGGTAGGTCCGCCTCACGGAAGCATGAATGGCAGGAAAGCTCAGGCTGTGTGGAGTTCTAATGACCCCAATGACCCTTGATCTTATATAATATCCCCCTTGAGTCTGAATATGGGTTGCGGGTTAGATCCCCAGTAGGGGGCGTGCAGGAGGCAGCCAATCAATGATTCTCTCTCATCATTGATGTTTCTCTCTATCCCTTTCCCTTTCTTTCTAAAATCAATAAAAAAATATTTTATAAAAACATTACTAAGGGGGAAATAAAAAGAGTAGACAGACTATTTCTCCTGCTGACAGCCCATTTCATCTCCTGATTCTTTCTTTTCTCCCAAACTCATGAAAATGACCAGTACTTACTAAAAAGTGAGATTTCTGGGTTATGACTGAAGTGGGCCAATCTAAGCACAGAAGCCATTCAAACACAATTTTCTGTGATTGGCGACATAGGGGAAGTCAAGAAATTCAAAGCACCAGATAGACTCATTGTGCCATTGCTGGCTTAGGAGATGACGGGGCCTCATGCCGAGGCCTGCAGCCCAGAGTGGCCCCTGAGCTGACAGCCAGAGAAAGGGGGCCCCTGCTGTTGTCTACTGTGTGGTCTCATGGCAATCAGCAGAGACCTCTTCTTAAGCGATCCCAGTACTAGCCGGGACCGGGCTATGTTTAAAAGACTTTATGATGAGGTGAGAAGTGTAGAAAAAGGAAGATTAATTACCCTGAGACGTGGACACTCTTGAATCTGAAAGCCCAGACCACAGCCCATCCCCTGCCTGGTCCACAGCCTGATGTCATGCATCAGGGGTCAGTTTATCTCACCAAAATGTTAGTCCTCTAGAACAATGCTTCTCAAACTTCAATATGCACTTAAGTCACTTGGAAATCTTGTTTCAATGAACACTGTGATTCAATTAGACCTAAGACTCTGCATTTCTAACAGGCTCACAGGTGATGCTGAAGATCTTATTTAGAATATCAAAGCCTGGAGTATGCCCTTCTCACTAAGAATGCCAGGTCAATACTAAGAGAACTGGAGAGAAGAAGGTAGTTCTTTTCTGTTCCATATATTTATCCAACTCTAGACATGTAGCTGTGTTTCACATTGCTATCCTGCATTTTTGTGAGAATTAAACTTACCTACTAGAGTACAGCATGTAGAACTTTTGTCTTTAGCCTTTATAAGTATCCAGTCCAAACTATTGTTTTCCAAAGTTACTTACATCAGTTTATTTTTTTCCAACTTCTTCAGTATGGTTGTGTGATTCATTGTGAAAAAGTTAAATTCATTTTGTGACATTCGTATTCTATCTTGGGATCCTTCCGATTTTATTGAAATGTCATGCTGTACATCTTAAATATATGCAATTTTTATTTGTTGATTATACCTCAATAAAGCTAGGAATAATAGTTTTTAAAAGGCTATTCAATGGATAGTCTTTTAAGAAATGGTGCAGAAACAATTTGATTTCCATATGCAAAATAAATTAGCCTTGACATCTTACTAAAAATGAAGTTAAAAATGGATTGTAGATCTAAATATATAATGCAACATTATAATACTTGGAAAAAAAATATAGGAGATAATTCTGTGACCTTGAGTTAACCAAAGATTTTTTTTTTAAATTATAAACTATGTTAGAGAATAAATGGATAAAGTTGAACATGATCAAAATGAAAGTTTTTGCTCTTCATGGAACACTGCCTTTTCATATTCTTTTCATAAGAAAATATCCTCATAACAATACAAACAATTTAATACAAAATGGGCAAAAGATCTCACCAAAAAAGATACACAGAGGCAAATTAGCATATGAAAACTTTCTCAACATCATTCATTATTGGAGAGAGGCAGATTAAAATCACAATGAGATATCACTGCACACCTATTAGAATGGCTAAAATTTTCAACCCATGTTTTGAAAAACACTGTTTTAGATTATTATTAAAACTGAATTTACCTTGCAATCTATTAATAAGTATTTCTCCCAAATAGAGATACAAAAACACGCACACAAAAACTTGTAGTCAAATACCTGATAAGCTGCCCACCCTATTCCTTTCTTTGAATTTCACACATTTGCTTACATAGACTTGGAAAATCCATGCAGTAAGGAAACCTGCTTAGCTTTGCATAACTTAGTGTTTTCTTTTTTCCCCAATATATTTTTATTGATTTTAGAGAGAGGAAGGGAGAAGGATAGAGAGATACATTGATGAGAGAGAAACATTGATCTGGGGGTCGAGCCCACAACTAATCCTCACCCAAGGATGTTAGAGAGAGTGGAAGGGAGGGGAGGCGAGAGAGAGAGAGAGAGAGAGAGAAACATTGATGTGAGAGAGACACATGGACTGGTTGCCTCCTGCATGATCCCTGACTTGGGCCAGGGATGCAGCCTGCGACTGAGTTCCCTGCCCTTGACCTGGAATTGGACGCATGAACCTTTGGTCCTCGGGCTGACACTCTAACCACCTAGCAAAACCAGCTAGGGCAGGCTGCCTTTTCTTAATTTAACTATTAAATTAGTATTTCCAAAGCATATATAAGCAACAAAATTAAACAGGAAGGAGAGAGTAATCTCACTTTCTGGCTTTGTTCTTCCTTTCCCTAGTCCTTCATGAGACTCAGCTATATGCCCTAATCTTTGGTGCATTGAGATAAACTGTGTCTTTCCAAAAGCATCCCATTTTGCTTTAGTGAGTTAGAATGCATGTCAGCATTTTATATCCCAACAGCGGAGGCAACCTATCTCAGGTACCTTTGAGGTACCTTTGAGCTGTCAGTAACCCAATAGGAGTATGGACGCTAGAAGAGGAATTCAGATATTAGATATAACAGAAAGTTTCTCATACAAGTTTTTAAAAATTGGGTGCTCATGCAGATTGTAGTACCTCCACCTTCTCTCTCAAATTGAGGGGGAGCAGTTTTTAGTGAGAGAAAGTAGGAGATTACAAGTACCAGGCGACAAGAACATTTTTTATCAACCATGTCAATGAAAGTAGAGTCCTGAGTACCTGGAAGGCATTAAATTATGGAGGGTTCAGTGGGACTGAATGGATACAGGGGAAGGAAAGATGGAGACTGCCTGCCTACCTCTGTCCTAGACTTCTAGATGGAAAGGTTCATGAGAATTCATCAGGTGGAGTAAATTTATAAAATGGTTCAAGACAGAAAATGGTCATAAATAATGACTATGAATTTAGCAAATTATCCTCTTTGATCAGTATCTCAAGAATGTAAGTGTGGCTCTAAGTAGAGTAGAAAATGTTGATTGACTTGACAAAAGTTATTCCTTTAAAATTCTGCTAACAAAACCCCCATTTTTTATGAAAGACAATAAACCCAGTCCCAAGAAATAAGTCCTGATTGAAAGTAAATTATGGCAATCTCAATCCCTTTGTAGCGGTTCATTAGAGACTAGAACTGCAACCCGTCTTTGGCCAATGAGATGTAAGATTATATCAACCATAATATTATGAGAAAAAATGTTTCTCCATAATAAGAAAGAGTGTATGAAACATGAGAAGGAAGTCTTTTTCCCCCCCCCATTCCCCTGTTCACTGCATTGGAAATTGTCAGATGATGCCCAGGGTGCTGTGGTTATTTTGTGTCAATGAGGGAAAGGTCAAGACAACCAGGCAGAGGTCAACCTAGAGTCCCGTCATCTCTGAGCTTCTGGTCCACCTGAAAAGTCCTGTTGCCCCAATTCTTAAGTGAATAAATGAATCTCTGTGTCATTTAAACTGCTTACGGTTGGATATTCTGTTATAGCCAAAAGTATCATAATTGATACAGCAGGGAAGCAGAGACAAACCTAGAGGAGTAAAGGAAAGCCCTAGAAAGACCAAAGTCATACATTAAGCAAAATGGCAGAAGGTGCTGGGATTGAAGGTCACCCAGTATAAATGTTCAAGATTGTAGTCAACAATGGTTTATATGAGCAAATCAAGGGAACGAGGAACTGTTTGCACTTGAGTTCCTGCGCTCAGCATTGTGCCGGATTGGGGTGGGGGTGATGTGCTATTCTTGAAGGCATAGTTGAGTTTCTAGTCATTTCAAAAGCATGATGATTTTAATCAAGCATATAACCTTATGGTGAACTCCTAAATCTGTTTAAGTGAACAAATGAGTGCAGGGTCATTTATGGTATGGTTTGATGGTACTAGGAAAATCGCTATCTGGTTGAATACTTCCTGGATCTGTAATGCAGAATGTTAACATTTAATGCTTTGCCAAGCACTTTTTGTTGTATGTTTTATACTATAGAGTGTTAGAGATAAGAGTGTCATTATTTGTCAGTTAATCCAACTAGGAAAGCACATAAAACACTTAGTGTGGAGATAGCAGGAATAGAGTTCAATGTTTAAATTAAGAGCAAAAATCTTGGAAGTAGTGGAAAACAGGAACAAAGCATTAACAAAGCTGGAATAAGAAACATCTGGATGGGAAGGAGAGGTTTGGGGAAATCGCTTCAATACCTGCTGGTGTTCAATACCTTCCTGGTCTAAAAGGGGTATTTAGTTCATCTCATTTAAATGATGAGGGGTAGCACAGATACATAGCTAAGAAGAGGCAGAGCAGAAATCAAAATCTGGTTTACCAACTTCTGGTCCAATTCCTTTTCCACTAATGACCATTGTTCAGTTACAGCTGCAGCAAAGGAAACTAATGGTGAGGAAAGGTGGTTCCAAACTCAGAATCAGACCCTTCGGCTTCCCATATCAACCTTGCTGATGTGCTCAAAATTCCTCTTATTTGGCTTCTCTTAAATGACCTTGCAGCTAAACGCCTCGGGTCTCTACCCATGCACAAACCATTAGCCCTCCTGGCAAGATAATGCAGAGAACGATAACTCAAATTGACAAATGGACCTTATTTGGGGAGATGTTATTTCCTATTAAGTCACCGACTTCCTATTTTGTTTTTTATAAAATTGCTGACTCGATGAGAGTGAAATGAGAGCAAGGGCAACTTCAATAGAGGGGTAAAGTTTACTTGTGAAACAGAAATGTCTCCCTGTGGCCTACTGGCTCTCCTATGGGTGTGACCCTCTCCTAGAGAATATCAATTTTAAAATGCTAATAAAATTTTAACAAAAAGTAGTTGAATAAATAGTTGTTTGATATATTTTCTCTTTTCTTATATTTAGGGAAAATATGTCGATTTATTTAAAAATGTATCAATGCCCTCTTCTCCTTCCTTCAAACACAATGAATCCCAACCCTCCACCCATGCAAGAAACTTTAAAGACAATGACTAACGAAGACCTGGGTTTGCTCCAATGGACGGAAGGAGAAAGAAGCACTGTGCGTGCTTGCTGAGCTACCGAAACAGCCCGGGACTGCTGCAGTTGCACGTGCTCCCTTATTAGGATAACACACCATAATCAGTGATGGCGAACCTTTTGAGCTCGGCGTGTCAGCATTTTGAAAAACCCTAACTTAACTCAGGTGCCCTGTCACATATAGAAATTTTTTGATATTTGCAACCATAGTAAAACAAAGACTTATATTTTTGATATTCATTTTATATATTTAAATGCCATTTAACAAAGAAAAATCAACCAAAAAATGAGGTCGCGTGTCACCTCTGACAGGCGTGTCATAGGTTCGCCATCACTGCCATAGACATATCTTCCCTCATTGGACTTTCTCGGCATTGGGGAATGTGGTCACTTACGCAGCCCAGAGCCCTGCAAGGACC
The DNA here is from genome assembly GCF_000412655.1 of Myotis brandtii. NCBI lineage: Eukaryota > Metazoa > Chordata > Mammalia > Chiroptera > Vespertilionidae > Myotis > Myotis brandtii. Next base: position 48,108 of record NW_005353354.1, read on the forward strand.
ATTGACACTCTGTGTTTCTAAGACACACTCACACATCGGGCCGAGGGAGGGTTCTCCCTTTCAGTCACCCCGTAAAGCCAGTGAAGGAGCTGGACTGCCAGGTGCCCAGGACTATTGTCATTTTTTTTTCTATCCTGCAACTCCTAAATGGGCTTCTTTTTTTTATAGCTGGGCTTGAAAATTTGCTAATTATTTTAGAGGAAATTAAGAGAAGTTTGAAAGTCTTACTATAATTACTAAGCAATTTAATCTATATATCTTTTTAAAATCTCTTAGGTCAAGAGAGTTTTCAGAAGACTTCTACCAAAGCCCCCAAAAATATACTTTTTCCCATAAAAATATATATAATCCCATACAAACGATTTTAGAGAATAAAGAGGAAGTAGTCCCTAACTGTACAGATAATAATAGAAAAATATTTTCTACATGAAGGACTAGATGTGCTTCTAGTTACATTTCAGATGTAGTTGGTGGTCCTCTCTCTTTGGAGATAGGCAGCCTATCTTAGAAAGGGTACAGGAAACTTACCGAACATCAGTTTAGAAAAGTAGATACTAGCTATTCACTTCATCTATTTATTTGAGAATGAAAACCTCACATGTAGTATAGTCAGATTTGCAAATATGCAGTATCTGCCAGAATGAGCAAAGATGTAATATTTGGTACATAATTTACTAACAGACTGCTTGTTATTAGACATTCAACTTTAGCTAGGAGTCCTGTGTTTTATCTGGCAACCCTACCTAGGCAGAAATGCTGAGTTGCTCCAGGCCCATTTGAAAAATTTTGGCCAAGGTCCCATCCCCCTTTCAGATGAGGGAATTGACCAAATACTTGCTTTTTACACAACTTATGAGGCTGGAAAGGTGACAACAGTGAGGTAGTGATAGTCTGATGATCTAAAAATATTTTGTTTCATTAAAATTCTCCTTCTTCACTCACACAAGTGGTGCTTTTCAGATAAAATATCTGAAAAATATTTTGTTTCATTAAAATTCTCCTTCTTCACTCACACAAGTGGTGCTTTTCAGATAAAATATCTGAAAAATATTTTGTTTCATTAAAATTCTCCTTCTTCACTCACACAAGTGGTGCTTTTCAGATAAAATATCTGAAAAATATTTTGTTTCATTAAAATTCTCCTTCTTCACTCACACAAGTGGTGCTTTTCAGATAAAATATCTGAAAAATATTTTGTTTCATTAAAATTCTCCTTCTTCACTCACACAAGTGGTGCTTTTCAGATAAAATATCTGAAAAATATTTTGTTTCATTAAAATTCTCCTTCTTCACTCACACAAGTGGTGCTTTTCAGATAAAATATCTGAAAAATATTTTGTTTCATTAAAATTCTCCTTCTTCACTCACACAAGTGGTGCTTTTCAGATAAAATATCTGAAAAATATTTTGTTTCATTAAAATTCTCCTTCTTCACTCACACAAGTGGTGCTTTTCAGATAAAATATCTGAAAAATATTTTGTTTCATTAAAATTCTCCTTCTTCACTCACACAAGTGGTGCTTTTCAGATAAAATATCTGAAAAATATTTTGTTTCATTAAAATTCTCCTTCTTCACTCACACAAGTGGTGCTTTTCAGATAAAATATCTGAAAAATATTTTGTTTCATTAAAATTCTCCTTCTTCACTCACACAAGTGGTGCTTTTCAGATAAAATATCTGAAAAATATTTTGTTTCATTAAAATTCTCCTTCTTCACTCACACAAGTGGTGCTTTTCAGATAAAATATCTGAAAAATATTTTGTTTCATTAAAATTCTCCTTCTTCACTCACACAAGTGGTGCTTTTCAGATAAAATATCTGAAAAATATTTTGTTTCATTAAAATTCTCCTTCTTCACTCACACAAGTGGTGCTTTTCAGATAAAATATCTGAAAAATATTTTGTTTCATTAAAATTCTCCTTCTTCACTCACACAAGTGGTGCTTTTCAGATAAAATATCTGAAAAATATTTTGTTTCATTAAAATTCTCCTTCTTCACTCACACAAGTGGTGCTTTTCAGATAAAATATCTGAAAAATATTTTGTTTCATTAAAATTCTCCTTCTTCACTCACACAAGTGGTGCTTTTCAGATAAAATATCTGAAAAATATTTTGTTTCATTAAAATTCTCCTTCTTCACTCACACAAGTGGTGCTTTTCAGATAAAATATCTGAAAAATATTTTGTTTCATTAAAATTCTCCTTCTTCACTCACACAAGTGGTGCTTTTCAGATAAAATATCTGAAAAATATTTTGTTTCATTAAAATTCTCCTTCTTCACTCACACAAGTGGTGCTTTTCAGATAAAATATCTGAAAAATATTTTGTTTCATTAAAATTCTCCTTCTTCACTCACACAAGTGGTGCTTTTCAGATAAAATATCTGAAAAATATTTTGTTTCATTAAAATTCTCCTTCTTCACTCACACAAGTGGTGCTTTTCAGATAAAATATCTGAAAAATATTTTGTTTCATTAAAATTCTCCTTCTTCACTCACACAAGTGGTGCTTTTCAGATAAAATATCTGAAAAATATTTTGTTTCATTAAAATTCTCCTTCTTCACTCACACAAGTGGTGCTTTTCAGATAAAATATCTGAAAAATATTTTGTTTCATTAAAATTCTCCTTCTTCACTCACACAAGTGGTGCTTTTCAGATAAAATATCTGAAAAATATTTTGTTTCATTAAAATTCTCCTTCTTCACTCACACAAGTGGTGCTTTTCAGATAAAATATCTGAAAAATATTTTGTTTCATTAAAATTCTCCTTCTTCACTCACACAAGTGGTGCTTTTCAGATAAAATATCTGAAAAATATTTTGTTTCATTAAAATTCTCCTTCTTCACTCACACAAGTGGTGCTTTTCAGATAAAATATCTGAAAAATATTTTGTTTCATTAAAATTCTCCTTCTTCACTCACACAAGTGGTGCTTTTCAGATAAAATATCTGAAAAATATTTTGTTTCATTAAAATTCTCCTTCTTCACTCACACAAGTGGTGCTTTTCAGATAAAATATCTGAAAAATATTTTGTTTCATTAAAATTCTCCTTCTTCACTCACACAAGTGGTGCTTTTCAGATAAAATATCTGAAAAATATTTTGTTTCATTAAAATTCTCCTTCTTCACTCACACAAGTGGTGCTTTTCAGATAAAATATCTGAAAAATATTTTGTTTCATTAAAATTCTCCTTCTTCACTCACACAAGTGGTGCTTTTCAGATAAAATATCTGAAAAATATTTTGTTTCATTAAAATTCTCCTTCTTCACTCACACAAGTGGTGCTTTTCAGATAAAATATCTGAAAAATATTTTGTTTCATTAAAATTCTCCTTCTTCACTCACACAAGTGGTGCTTTTCAGATAAAATATCTGAAAAATATTTTGTTTCATTAAAATTCTCCTTCTTCACTCACACAAGTGGTGCTTTTCAGATAAAATATCTGAAAAATATTTTGTTTCATTAAAATTCTCCTTCTTCACTCACACAAGTGGTGCTTTTCAGATAAAATATCTGAAAAATATTTTGTTTCATTAAAATTCTCCTTCTTCACTCACACAAGTGGTGCTTTTCAGATAAAATATCTGAAAAATATTTTGTTTCATTAAAATTCTCCTTCTTCACTCACACAAGTGGTGCTTTTCAGATAAAATATCTGAAAAATATTTTGTTTCATTAAAATTCTCCTTCTTCACTCACACAAGTGGTGCTTTTCAGATAAAATATCTGAAAAATATTTTGTTTCATTAAAATTCTCCTTCTTCACTCACACAAGTGGTGCTTTTCAGATAAAATATCTGAAAAATATTTTGTTTCATTAAAATTCTCCTTCTTCACTCACACAAGTGGTGCTTTTCAGATAAAATATCTGAAAAATATTTTGTTTCATTAAAATTCTCCTTCTTCACTCACACAAGTGGTGCTTTTCAGATAAAATATCTGAAAAATATTTTGTTTCATTAAAATTCTCCTTCTTCACTCACACAAGTGGTGCTTTTCAGATAAAATATCTGAAAAATATTTTGTTTCATTAAAATTCTCCTTCTTCACTCACACAAGTGGTGCTTTTCAGATAAAATATCTGAAAAATATTTTGTTTCATTAAAATTCTCCTTCTTCACTCACACAAGTGGTGCTTTTCAGATAAAATATCTGAAAAATATTTTGTTTCATTAAAATTCTCCTTCTTCACTCACACAAGTGGTGCTTTTCAGATAAAATATCTGAAAAATATTTTGTTTCATTAAAATTCTCCTTCTTCACTCACACAAGTGGTGCTTTTCAGATAAAATATCTGAAAAATATTTTGTTTCATTAAAATTCTCCTTCTTCACTCACACAAGTGGTGCTTTTCAGATAAAATATCTGAAAAATATTTTGTTTCATTAAAATTCTCCTTCTTCACTCACACAAGTGGTGCTTTTCAGATAAAATATCTGAAAAATATTTTGTTTCATTAAAATTCTCCTTCTTCACTCACACAAGTGGTGCTTTTCAGATAAAATATCTGAAAAATATTTTGTTTCATTAAAATTCTCCTTCTTCACTCACACAAGTGGTGCTTTTCAGATAAAATATCTGAAAAATATTTTGTTTCATTAAAATTCTCCTTCTTCACTCACACAAGTGGTGCTTTTCAGATAAAATATCTGAAAAATATTTTGTTTCATTAAAATTCTCCTTCTTCACTCACACAAGTGGTGCTTTTCAGATAAAATATCTGAAAAATATTTTGTTTCATTAAAATTCTCCTTCTTCACTCACACAAGTGGTGCTTTTCAGATAAAATATCTGAAAAATATTTTGTTTCATTAAAATTCTCCTTCTTCACTCACACAAGTGGTGCTTTTCAGATAAAATATCTGAAAAATATTTTGTTTCATTAAAATTCTCCTTCTTCACTCACACAAGTGGTGCTTTTCAGATAAAATATCTGAAAAATATTTTGTTTCATTAAAATTCTCCTTCTTCACTCACACAAGTGGTGCTTTTCAGATAAAATATCTGAAAAATATTTTGTTTCATTAAAATTCTCCTTCTTCACTCACACAAGTGGTGCTTTTCAGATAAAATATCTGAAAAATATTTTGTTTCATTAAAATTCTCCTTCTTCACTCACACAAGTGGTGCTTTTCAGATAAAATATCTGAAAAATATTTTGTTTCATTAAAATTCTCCTTCTTCACTCACACAAGTGGTGCTTTTCAGATAAAATATCTGAAAAATATTTTGTTTCATTAAAATTCTCCTTCTTCACTCACACAAGTGGTGCTTTTCAGATAAAATATCTGAAAAATATTTTGTTTCATTAAAATTCTCCTTCTTCACTCACACAAGTGGTGCTTTTCAGATAAAATATCTGAAAAATATTTTGTTTCATTAAAATTCTCCTTCTTCACTCACACAAGTGGTGCTTTTCAGATAAAATATCTGAAAAATATTTTGTTTCATTAAAATTCTCCTTCTTCACTCACACAAGTGGTGCTTTTCAGATAAAATATCTGAAAAATATTTTGTTTCATTAAAATTCTCCTTCTTCACTCACACAAGTGGTGCTTTTCAGATAAAATATCTGAAAAATATTTTGTTTCATTAAAATTCTCCTTCTTCACTCACACAAGTGGTGCTTTTCAGATAAAATATCTGAAAAATATTTTGTTTCATTAAAATTCTCCTTCTTCACTCACACAAGTGGTGCTTTTCAGATAAAATATCTGAAAAATACAAGACATTTTTACTGAAACACTGTTCTGGATGAACTTGATGAAACAGTAAAAATAATTAATTTTATTAAGTCTGAAAACTTGGATATATTTCTTTTGATATTCTGTAAGACTAAATGGGAAGTCTGCATAATAAAATACAGCTTTTGCCTCCAGAAAAAGCATTTGTTACAGTTTTCATCAAACACAATTCTTACTTAAAAAATGGACTGAGAGAAAAACTTGTCATTCTCATATGGGCATTTTTGGGGGATGTTTTTTGAAAATGATCAAAACTAGTTAATTAACAAATATTTTTTAAAATAGTTTTAACATCTAATATCATACATATCAATAATTCATATGAATAAATATAGTTTGGGGTCTTTAACAATTTTTAAGTGTAAAAGTGTCATGATGTCAAAACATTTTGAGAACCTCTGATAAACAATCAGGCTACTAATTTTCAGGAAATATCGGGGATGAAATTATTTTATGTTACATCACAGCAATATAATCAGCAAAGTCTAGAAGGTGGGACACTATAGGACAAATGACTCAATTTCCTTAGCAAATGAATTTTTTAAAATAAAGCAATATTACATTCTTATCATTTGAGAAATGTGTCATTCAAATACAATGTATGGAGCCTATTTAGATCCTGATTTGAACAAAGCAAAAGGGAAAAAAATAAATACGATGCTATCGATGGGGAGCTCTCTGTGTCCCCACTTGTTGCCGGTGGAAGTGGGGCTCTTGCCATGTCACAAGAAAAGGAACTTTCTGAGACTCCCATGGGAGAATGAGTGGCATTTATTCGCATGAAATCACATCCTTGAGTTCCCAGAGTCCCATTTCCCTTCATCTCACCAAGGAAAAAGCCCAGCTGTGTCTCTAGCAGGGCTAAAGCGTTGTCCAGAGTTTCTGTTCCATATTTGCATGTGTTCCCAGCTGCAGCCATCAGCTCATTGTCTGTGGGGGATGCATGGTGCTAGAAAGAAGGCGAGCCCCCAAACCAGGGGTCCTGGCAGAAGACAAAGGATACTCAGGTGCCAGACAGCAAGGCAATACCTTTACTCCTGCAGGAGGTGTGCACGCATAGGGTCTGGCAGCACACACACTGAGCAGGCCATCCACTTGGGGTTTTATGTCTGACACATGTCATCTGTCCCTCACTCTTGATTAGTCAGAGCTGAGGCTCACATTCTTGTGCCATTGGCTAATTTAAAGTAAAAAGGGAGGGGTTGACCTTTGCCACTTCAAATGGCGGCCCCAGGGAGCTGCAAATCACCCAGGCCAAAATGGCAGCTGCCTAAAATCCCTTCTTTGACAGAAAAGATTACCTATTTATACCCTCAATCCCCCCTTTTTCTTATTTAACACTTTTCTTCAAACTCAGCTAACATTCCTTGACTTTCCTGCTCTGAAGTGTCTAGGAGGAGATTATTTTGCTCTTCGGTCAACACGGTTTCCATTAACCTTTGCATAAGACACCTCATGCATGGGATGATACACCATCCCATCACTGTAACTCTTAACCTGACCATCAGAGGGGTGAGCATGGATACCATCATTTCCTTCCACTTTCTGAACCATTGTTCTAGTGGATCAGAGAAAGGATCCTCAGTTCCAGGATTTCCCGCTCACTCATCATCCCTGTAGGGCTCAGTGATGGTTGTGTTGTCAGGGGTGAATGTACAACACTGGCCCATGTACATTACACATAATCCTCCTTTTTCTGCCAGAATTCCTTCCAAGGCCAACCTATTCTCCCACATCACCCTGCTGGTGGCATCTAGTTGTGTGGCTATACCTTTAACTGCATCTTGAGTATAGTTAACAATCCTTTGCTGGTTATAGTAAATATAATTAATCCAGCCCACATTCTTGATTATAACCACCAGAACAGGACAGATTCAAATCCTGCAGCAATTTGATTTCTAGCCTGAAACTCGTTTGGCACTCCTCCTGGAACCCCAGTGGGATCTGTGTAAATATGGGGATCAAAGGAGCCCCCTGGCCTCTCTTTCTCCTTCCTAGTCTGTCCATTGAGAAAGGTTTACAATATGCCAAAGTGAAAGGGATAGCCAATTGTATGAGCGTGCAAGTTCTGCTCCAGGTGTTGGGCAAGGCCGCAAGTAATGGTGCCCCATAAAACCATCAGACATCAACCCTGGGTATGGACAGTGCAGAATGATTGGCTTCTGAGGATACTCAGCCATTTATGCATCTGGATAAATTTCCCATAAACTCTGAGCACTATTTCCCCACCTTGAGAGGCAGGAGGTATAGTTTACATTGGAGGATGGAGGCTGGATTGTTTTGGGGGATCCTTGCTCTTTACCTCTATTGGATGGGAACAACAAGGAGAGAGTCTTATAGGAAGTGTTTCCCAAGGTAGTTTCCTCCTGACACAAGGCAAGCAGACATTCCATCCCTTTACTGTCTGAGGTCCATCTGAATGGAAATGGGACCACTTGGGCCTCCTGCCTTCCTGCTGTGCAAGCATAACAGTTGCTTTCATTTAGGGCGCTTACAGAATATTTAGTCCATTCCACTCAGGCATTCGTTTCCTTATATCCTACTTCTATTTGCATGGTAGTGGCAGTGGCAATGTCTCTGGGTGGGGCTACCAATCTCGGAGCAAACCTTCCTAGGGGATCTTGTCCTGCAACATCTAGTCATAAACCTAGCCCTAGCCAATCTCTTGGCCTAAAGGCTGAAATATCGAAGTCATTCAAGTTATCTATAATCAATAGACTTAACTGGGTAAGAATGATCCGGATTGTACACATTTCCCCAGCCCACATTGTAAGCCCCTGCAATTTGCCAGAACCCTAAAGCAAATAGACAGCTTATAGTTTCTTTAGTGTTAATTTTAAGAGGCTATGTCCTGGTATGGCTGTCTAAGTTGAGGTGTCTCCACTCAGAGAAGCTGGTGGTCAGCTTTTACCCATGTGTATTGGGTCCAACCTTGTTCTGCAGTCTGAATAGTAGTCTCAGTGGTAAGCAAGACAAGGTAGGGTACTTCCCAGGAGGGTCCCAACTTGTTTCCCTCCATGTCTTGACCAGAACATAGTCTCCTGGTGAATGGTGATGAGCCCGGAACCAAGAGGAGGGCCTTGGGCCAGGAAGCCTTCTAACCTGAGAGAGATTAAAGTAGAAGAGATACCCAGTAGAAACTTCTTAAGAAATTGGTCCCTAGTCTCCACTGTAGGAAGATCTTGAGGCATTTCAGGACCTACTGGAATGACCTAAAGCCAATTCTAGGTCAGCGTGCAAGTTCTGCTCCAGGTGTTGGGCAAGGCCGCAAGTAATGGTGCCCCATAAAACCATCAGACATCAACCCTGGGTATGGACAGTGCAGAATGATTGGCTTCTGAGGATACTCAGCCATTTATGCATCTGGATAAATTTCCCATAAACTCTGAGCACTATTTCCCCACCTTGAGAGGCAAGAGGTATAGTTAATGTTGGAAGACAGGGGCTGGATTATTTTTGGGGGTCCTTGTTCTTTACCTCTATTGGATGGGAACAACAAGGAGAGAAGACAGGGACTGGATTATTTTTGGGGGTCCTTGTTCTTTACCTCTATTGGATGGGAACAACAAGGAGAGAGTCTTACAGGAAGAGTTTCCCCAGGCAGTTTCCTCCTGACACAAGGCAAGCATACATTACATCCCATTACTGTCTGAGGTCCATCTGTATGGAAATGGGACCACTTGGGCCTCCTGCCTTCCTGCTGTGCAAGCATAACAGTTGCTTTCATTTAGGGCGCTTACAGAATATTTAGTCCATTCCACTCAGGCATTCGTTTCCTTATATCCTACTTCTATTTGCATGGTAGTGGCAGTGGCAATGTCTCTGGGTGGGGCTACCAATCTCGGAGCAAACCTTCCTAGGGGATCTTGTCCTGCAACATCTAGTCATAAACCTAGCCCTAGCCAATCTCTTGGCCTAAAGGCTGAAATATCCAAGTCATTCAAGTTATGTGTAATCAATAGATAACTGGGTAAGCATGACCTGGATTGTACACATTTCCCCAGCCCACATTGTAAGCCCCTACAGTTTGCCAGAACCCTAAAGCAAATAGACAACTTATAGTTTCTTTAGTGTTAATTTCAAGAGGCTATGTCCTGGTGTGGCTGTCCAAGTTGAGGTGTCTCCACTCAGAGAAGCTGGTGGTCAGCCCTTTAACCATGTGTGTTGGGTCCAACCTTGTTCTGCAGTCTGAATAGTAGTCTCAGTGGTAAGCAAGACAAGGTAGGGTACTTCCCAGGAGGGTCCCAACTTGTTTCCCTCCATGTCTTGACCAGAACATAGTCTCCTGGTGAATGGTGATGAGCCCGGAACCAAGAGGAGGGCCTTGGGCCAGGAAGCCTTCTAACCTGAGAGAGATTAAAGTAGAAGAGATACCCAGTACATACTTCTTAAGAAATTGGTCCCTAGTCTCCATTGTAGGAAGATCTTGAGGCATTTCAGGACCTACTGGAATGACCTAAAGCCAATTCTAGGTCAGAAAAAAGTTTAACTTTGTTTGTCCTTGGGTGTGGCCAGCAAATAACACTTACTGGATTTCTGCTATCTGTATCTCTGAGTATGTAGATATAAGTGATTTGACTTCTAGTTAGGGAGGCAAAATGCAAATCATTTACCGTTAATTGTCCTTGGTTTAGGGAAGATGGGATTTGCTAGATAGCTCCAAATGGCTGTTTAACTGTCTCAGTTTCCCTATTCCACTTGTCCTGGCTTACTGGCCTGTGCCATTTATATAACTTCCTTTCCTCACAAACCTTACAACTTTCAGAACCCCCTTTTTTTCCTTTAAATGACACCAAAACCATAAATTCTTAGCCCTTAGCCTTAATATTTAGGTTATATGTTTCCTCAGATTAGCAATACATTCACATTTTTAAGAGATATCCTATATATTAATAATAATAATATGCAAATTGACCAACTGTCAGAAAAACTGGTCATTATGATGCTCACTGACCACCATGTGGCAGACACTCAAACAGGAGCTACCCCTAGTGGTCAGTGCACTACCACAGGGGGAGTGACACTCAACCAGAAGCCAGGCTCACAGCTGGCGAGTGCAGCGGCTGTGGTGGGAGCCTCTCCTGCCTCCGTTGCAGCACTAAGGATGTCAGACTGAGTGGGCCTAAGCCATTAGTTGTACATCCCCTGAGGGCTCCCAGTTTATGAGAGTGTGCAGGCGGGACTGAGGGACCGCCCCCCAACCCCAAGTGCACATATTTCATGCACTGGGCCTCTAGTTTTAAATAAAATACAAGACTTATCATTAGCATATTCAAATCAATCCTCTAGTTTCTCCATATGAAGCAAACTCAGATTTATATTTCAGTATTCTGTTATTTCAAAATACCTTGATATTTAATAATTTTTACCATTTAACCCAGCAAACTCAAAGTTTTAAGTTACAACAATTTTGATATTTTAAAGATAATCATTATTACCCCAGGCATTTTATTGGCAATTTGGTAACAGGGATATCTAATCTGCCTTTAGTGGCTTTCATATGAATGTACTATTTCATTTTTCTTTATAAAAATGGAAGTTTATATTTTCTTTATAAAAATAGCTTCCCCCACTGCTATTTCTGCAACTTGCTGGAGGGCACTTCAGCAAATCTGCTCCTCCCAGTGTTGGGGACAAAAATCTGGAACTTGTATGCCTCTAGGACCTGGGAGTCAACCTTGGATTCTCATTCAAGAACTGCCCACCATTATGGAAACATTAACTTTGTTGCTCAAACAATGGAGTCCCACCATAGCCTGCACTTCCCACTTCCCCATGTCTATAATCCTTACTTCCCTATGTCAAACTAAGTCCCCAAAATATAGAAAGCAAGCAAAGTAAATCAGTAACCAAATTTATATTATAGACCAAAAACCCTCTCACTAGCTAGAAGTTTCAGATGGCTGATACCCTGAGAGGGAAAGCAGGAAGAGTCCCCAAGATTAAGAATTTTCAGCAGCTGCTGGGACACTCCCTCAATCCCTGGCAGGTGTTCAGCCTCACCACAAATAGCTGAGCTCCCCCAAAGCGGGACATGCCCCATCTTTAAACAACTTAAACCGAACAATAAAGAGAAACATTAACAGACACTCTCTTATAGGCACGCACAAACCACAGACACCACAGAATGCCCTGCATAAACACACACACACACACACACACCACGAAAAAACAAACACTGAAGCAGAGCAATGTCTCCTGCTCCTGGTTCAGGGACTGTCCTCTCCCCCAAACCTCCTAATAGACTATCTGGGTGAATGTATTTCCTAGGCCTTGAATTTTTGTTTCCCATGCATGGAAACTCCCTTGTGACTATGTGCTTAACCTCCCACACTGGAGGTTTCTTGCACTCCTCGAGATCCACTTCATCCCTCTCTGGCTGCTTCACTTGCGGGAGAATGGAACTGCCGATCAGAACCCCACACTTGCTTCATGTCCAAGACACAGCCCAGTCACATATACCCGACCTCCGAGGATACCCAATCACCAAAGTAGTACTCAGTCCAATTCCCACCTTGGCTCATGCATGAGGTTACCTGGTTGCCGCAGTGCTGCTTGCTTGGGACCTTCCCACATCGCTGGCTAACTCTCCATCCCCAGCTTGTAGTCCCCCAGGAGGGAGGAGGCCTTGGGTAGTGGTTGTCCCTCCTCACTGAGGCCACTACAATGTGGCAGTGGGACACTCCTCCTCAGGGGAGGGATGCAATGGCCTCCCGTAGTGACCAATGGAATCCCAGACAAGCCCCCAAAATTGTTAGAAATAAGGTGATCTCCAAAAACAGGGGTCCTGGCAGAACACAAAGGATACTTGGGAGCCAGACAGCAAGCCAAACGTCTTCACTCTTGCAGGAGGGTGCACACGCACACAGGGTCTGGGAGCACGCTCACTAAGCCGGCAGTCCTCTAGGGGTTTATGTTTGAAACACGTCATCTGCCCCTCACTCTTGATTGGTCAGAGCTGAGGCTCACAGTCTTGCACAATTGGCTAATTTAATGGGAAAGGGTGGGGTTGACCTTTGCCATTGCAAAATGGCAGCCCCCAGGGGATCTGCAAGTCACATGGGCCAAAATGGCAGCTGCCCACATTCCCTTCTTTGACAGAAAAGATTACTTGTTTACTCTCACAATGGCCATGGGCTGTGCGGCCTCTAGGAACATGGGCTAAGGCAAGGAAGCAGGAGCAAAACCGGAGCCGCAGAGAGCCACACAAGAGCTCGCTCCTCTGTCTGGGGATCATCTATTCCCACATTGTTCTGTGTTTGCTGTGGATTCTGTTCCAGGTTAGAATGACAGGCACCTTCCCTATGTCCCCCAACTTTATTCTTCCACTCCCTGTTGCCCAGTCGCTTCCCCTGTCATTGTGGGAAATGGGCCGGTAGTGCCTGGGGTGGGAAGTTGGCACTTCCTGGTGACGCTGCCCAAAGGGACACGCTGAGAACGTCTGGCCTCCCTTTCGCTTTCCCTGTTATTAATAACCAGCTAATCACAACTGCACAGTGAGACACTGACTACAAGGGACCATTGGAAAATGTTGAGGGTTTCTATTCTTTTTAGGTGTGATTATGGTATTGTAATTATATTATTTAAAGTTTCTTATAATTTAGAACTACATAATAAAGTACGTACAGATAAATTATATTGTGAAGGATTTACCTCAAAATAATCCAATGTGTTCGGGGTAAAAAAAAAAGTGGATGAAATGAGAGGCCATTAGAAGATGGTTGCTGTTGTTTGGTGATGGACTCAGAGAGGTTCATCTCTATAACCTTCAGGCTTGTCTGATAATGCTTGTTATAAAATATTGGGGAAAGAATTTGGGAAAAAGGAAAATAGAGAAGCAACAATTGAGAAAGGAATCTTAAAGCCAATCTGACTCAAGAACATAGGTATGAAATTTCTGAACAAAAATACTACTAAAATAAAATTCACCAAGTGTATAATAAATGAAAAGAAAAAGGAGTTGACCTCAGAAATGTAAGGGTTATGAAAAACTATTAGTATAATCATTAAGAAATTAAAGGAGAACAATACATGATCATCATCGTAAAAGGGAAAAAAATTATTTGGTGAATTTCTACACCCATTAGTGAATGACAAAAGTATTACCAAAGAAGAAGAAAAGAGTAATTCCTTAACATAATAAAAAAGCCTACAGAGACTCAAAAGGAAAATATGAAAAACATTTCCTTAAAAATCAGAAAGGTAAAAGTGTCCCACCGTCAGAGATATCTTCTATTCAACTATATGTGTACTATGTTGTAGAAAGTACACTTAGAAAAAAATACCAGAAAATTTAGACATGGTAGGAGAGTAAGTGAAATTATGACTATGTGCAAATGGTATGTTTCACCATATAAAACTCAAAGAATCTCCAAATTAATTGTTAGAATAAATGGGAGAATTTAGCAAGCAAGAAGAATATGGTATCAACATATCAATTCCAATTGAATTTTATATTCTAGTAACAGATTTAGAAAAAGTGTTTCTAAGAGATGCCAGTTTTACCAAGGAAGAAAAATATAAAGTACTTAAGAATATAGCTAATGAAAAATAGTCAAACTCTCACAAGAACATGTTAAACTATAAAGAAGACCTAAATATATGGCGAAAGCTATTATGTTTTTAAAGAGAGAGTCAGTAGTCTAAAGTTGTTCCTTTCCACGATGTTGATCAATGGACATGCAATTAGAACACAAACAAGGTTTTGTTGATAATTTCATAAACTAATTTAAACATTCAGAGGGAAAAACAGAGGACCAAGAATAGGCAACAGATTTCTGAGGATAAACAATGTGGTAAAGAATTTTGTTTGACCATACATAAGGCTTTTTACTATAGAGTAATACAGACATGGGGAAAGCAAATTTGACCAGCATGAGCGATCCAAGAGAGAGCAAGGCAAAAGCTGCAATTTTATTTAAAACTTAACCTCACTGGTTGCATGGCTATTTCTGCAATATCATATTGATTACGTGGGTCAGCCCTATCTGGCATGGCATGGAATTACGCAAGCAAGCATAGTGAATCAAAAACAATATGTAATTATATAGGTGTTTTCTGATGGTCTTAGGCGACCCCGTGAAAGGATCATTTGACCCCCAAAGGGGTCGCGACCCACAGGTTGAGAACCACTGCTATAAAGTAATACAGACATGGGGAGAGCAAATTTGACCAGCATGAGCAATCCAAGAGAGAGCAAGGCAAAACCTGCAATGTCATTTAAAACCTAACTTCACCCGTTGCATGGCCATTTCTGCAACATCATATTGGTTACATGGGTCAGCCCTATTTGGCATGACATGGAATTACGCAAGCATAAGAGTCTGAGCAACAGGAAGCGGGGACTGTTGATGTTATCTTCATAGTTTGCTACCAGAGTTGGAACCTGGTACTTTATCAGTCATGGTTCAGAAGTTCTGTGTAAGGTTTTGGCTCTTCTCTCTCTCCCTCTCTGATATCTTCAGAATCTATGTGATAAATACCATATCATATGGGAGGAGGAACGTTACTCAGTTCCATCCAGTAGCCCTCAAACCTCAAATAAACTAGAATGTGTATGAGAGCAGGGGACAAAGTGTTTACCTCCTACTTTCTAAATAGTCTGATTCCCGGGGCCCTACCTATGCAAAATGTTCAGTTATGAGCTGAATTATTATCACTCTCCTGTTTAAAATGTTTCAGTGGTTTCTTTATTAGCTGGTCGTCTGATTACCTATTGCTGCACAATTAGCTCTGTTAAAGTCAGAGGCTTAAAATGACAGTTTATTATTATTACTCCTGGTTCTGTGAGTTGACTGGGTTTACTTATGTGGTTTTTCTGTGGGGTTTCTCATGCAGATAGTGGCTGGAGCTTTATTCATATGAAGGATCAAATGAACTGGACTTCAGGGGTGGAAGTTGAAGCTAACTATTGGCTGAGGGCTCAGTTGGGCTGTTATTAAATAGAGATAGAGGGCCAGTCAGCACAGCACCTTTCCATGTGGCTTGGATTTCTCAACAGGCAGAGGTGTTGGGATAGTAAGGTTTCTTTCATTGTTGGTCAGGGTTCCCAGAGGGCAAAGCAGCAGCTGCCATTCTTCTTAAAATAGGTTAAGAAATGGCATAATGCTATTTCCAGCACACGCCATTGGTCAAGACCCAGTTTGTATTCATGAAGAACATGAAGCACACCATCATGTTTATTTATTCACAATGATTTAGCTAATTACAGCAGTTGCCTTTAATTTTATAATGCCTTAGAAGACTTGAATTTTCATTTTATTTCCTCCATGTAACATGTTATTTTGAGTAAGTGACTTTGTCTTCCCCTCCTTGCAACTGTGTTTCTCAAATTTTCAGTGAGGATTTTGGACAGAGAGGGCTCTGAGGTCCCTTCTAGAATCCTCTTATTGTTGGCTGGAATGCTGGAATATTGTGAAGGTGGATCAAGAGACCTCTGGAAAATAGTCACTGCTCCCATATTAAAGTCTCAGATCATCTCTGAGGCCATCATTTTCTCTTATTGCACCAGAGGGGTCATTTGTGAGCAAGCTTTGAGAAAAGTACACAGTCAGGAAACCTGTCTGGAAACGGAACCATTACAAATGTTCACTCTATTATTTAGTCGGTTACTACGTGGCTATTAGAAAGAGCTGATTTCCAAAAATGAGAACACATAGACTAAGCTCCTTGCATATTTGCATCATAAGAAGATACTCAAAGAATCAGCACATAGTATTTTCAATTAAATATCTTTATTTAAAGTGTAGTAATTTGTTTAATTCTGTGATCTTGATTCCTATAGTGCTTGAGAAGAGCATGTTACTTAAAGTACTTCATATGG
This sequence comes from Myotis brandtii, assembly GCF_000412655.1. NCBI lineage: Eukaryota > Metazoa > Chordata > Mammalia > Chiroptera > Vespertilionidae > Myotis > Myotis brandtii. Next base: position 64,686 of record NW_005353354.1, read on the forward strand.
CTACTGGCTTGTGTATAAAAAATTATCAGGGAAGAATTCAACTTCTAAAAGGTCATATTCTTTCAGAAAATCTTTCAAAAATTAGTAAAGCTTGGTAAGTGCTGTTTCTAACTACTCCTTGCTCTATGGGTTAATTTTAGCCTAGTAGAGAGACAGACTGTACACATCAATACACTGAAATTTTAGCTAAATCAAAGAATAGAGTAGGGTCCACTGGTTGATGCAGAAATAGCTTCTATGAAAGAGAATGTTCTGAAGGTAAATGTCTAGAGATAAGGTTATTAAAAGAAAAGAAAAAGAAAAAAAGAAGGATTAGGAGCAGAAAGAAAACATCAGATAATCTGAAATTCTTCAGATATCAGATCTTGTGGGTGAGCTGGAGTTAAGAACTGAGAGTAAAAGAAAGTTTTGCTCCTTAACCTCACATTTTTAAAAATATATATTTTATTGATTTTTTACAGAGAGGAAGGGAGAGGGATAGAGAGTTAGAAAGATCAATGGGTATGGGCCCACAACTAAGGTACATGCCCTTGACCGGAATCATACCTGGGACCCTTGAGTCCACAGGCCAATGCTCTATCCACTGAGCCAAACCGGTTAGGGCAATCTCCCATTTAATGGTCTGAAGTGAGAAAAAGAGAGAGGAAAGGAATTGTATAGGAAACACTATTCGAAACATAATGCATAATATCCAAGGCTTCCCTTTTCTTATACTTCCTTTTCTCTTTGTGTTTCATAGATTAACCTTTGCTGCTTAGGGGAGAATGGAGACATGAATTCTATTTTAATTGAAGAGATGGCCAAGGGTTAGGACAGAATCAAAATGCAGACACCAACCTGCAGGATTAGGTAGAAATGGAATTCTAAGTAAAAAGGGTAAAATAACCAGATACACCAAACAAAGTTTGAGGCAGAAAAGGAATGGCCTGTCTCAAAGCTGAGATTGACCCAAGACAACTGAGGAGAGTCAAAAAGCAGAACATTCCGAAAACAAATTCAAGAGGACACACTCTCAAGAATGGTGAGAATGCTGGCTCCAGCCCTCAGGGCTACTTGGGATTAGGTGACTCAACCAGAATAGGGAGCCTGGGTGTGTGGAGTAGAGAAAACCTGGGGTTGGGATTCCCAATAGGATTCTTAGGCTGGAAGTGATCTGAGAGAGTATGAATGCTTTAAAGTTATGGTGCTCACTTTCCTACTCAAGATGTTCCCTGGGCCTCCAAATACCCATGCGGAGTTGTCCCCATGCCGGCCCAGACGGTGAGTGTGCTAGGGTGAGGGACTGCGCCATGGAAGGGTTACAGAATGTTACAGAATGTGCTAAGGGGAGGAAATGAGACATGAGAAATTGAATGTGCTGGGAGCGGGGACTGACGTATGGAGAGGGATTGTGTCAGGATATGGAGAAGGATTATATTAGGGTTAGGAACCATGGGAGAAAAATTGCTAGATTGTCTTAGAAAACAATGTGTTATGATGAAATCCAGCCAGGTGTGACTCTGTTTACCTCCCCTCCATTCTCATGAACTTTTTGTGAACTTCTAATGAAATGCTTTGTATTTTTTTTTAACACTGTTTTGCTATAAAGGATAATACTGCACCCTTGGTCTTTGCCACATGCTGCAAACCTCCCAGAGGGGGAAGGTGCGGGCTGTGGTCAGCAGGCCAGCTTAATAAAAGGCTTTCAAATTTAAATTCTGAGTCGGTGGTTTATCTTGTTGAGCCAACCCATAACAGAGTTAGTGGAAAGGATACTCAGTGAGGCACAGTGATTAAGGATTGGGCTCTCAAATCAGATGGACTCATGCCAGGATGTTGGGGTGGAAATTAAATAAAATAATGAATGAATATCCTTAAGAATCATGCCGGCATATAATCACATAATACATGACAGCTAATTAGAATGTTTTCTTCAGTGCCTAGTTGTGTCATAATAGTGCTCAATAATTAACAGTGGAATGACATAAATACATAAAAACGGTCTGCAGATGTAAATTATAGAGAAGTGACTCATGGAATAATTTGTGTAGCTTACCTTTTAGTTGATCTGACCTTTAACAATATTGCTTTGAGGACATCAAGCCAGCAATGCTGTCCATCCATCTGTATTCTCCATATAGCTTTAAATAAAATGAAACACTATTTATTTTTAAAGGGTGTTTAGATGTTTCTAATTTAGGAAAAAACTTTACTCATAAATTCAGTTATTAGGGAACTGCCAGACTAATTTGTGCAGGAGCTCATCTGATTGTAGATACCACTTGCTCAGCACGAATTTTGTGCCTGGCACTGTGCTAAGAGCTCTACATAAATTATTGTTTTGAACATCTACATCATCATTATGAGACAGCTAAGCTTACCTTGCTTTTCACACAAGAAAATGAAACCTTGGAGAAGTTGAATGACTTGTTCGTGCTTCCTCAAAAGTAACAGAAAAAGGACTAAAACCCAACACCAAAGCTATGGTCTTAGTCACGGGTACTCATTTCTGGAGGAAATAGATTTTTTTTCCTATTAAAAATAGAGTCTTGGCCTTTGCTGAAAGACCATTAACGTCTGCACCATGGGAGAGGAAATACGTTTTCTAAGGTATTTAATTTACCATTGGGATGGACCTGACATTTAGAAGACCCGAGCCCAGAAAATCAGATTTCTGATACATATACATGGATAGGACTGAAAACACTAGGAAATTCTGTGAGCAGCGGCCACATGTGGTTATTTGCTAAGCTACATTAACCTACTGGATACTAAGAAAAGGAATGTGTTCAGTGGAGTTAGCAGATTCTCTTTACTTGTACAAGTACAATACTAATAATTCCTTGTCTCTAGAAAAGTACTGATATTGCTTCCGCACCCATAATAAATGCTGTGAGCGCCAACTACCCTTTGATTTAGACAAGTGTCTAAATTGCCAGCACTGTCCATTATTTCTGGCATTCAGCAGCAACACCTTAAATTCTGAAAAGATCCAATTAATTGCTCTGTGACATGATAGGTTTTTGGAAGACTTCACCTGAGTTGATGGATTCATTAATTTCAGAACATCTTATTGCTCTCTGAAATTTTCATGCAGAGTTTAAATGTCATTTTATAAAAAGATATTTACTGCACAGAATATTGGTCTGAGTAATTTTGGAGAGCAAGTAGGAATTGCTCGAATTGTCTGCAGCTGCACCATTGGCCTTGAACATGTCTCATTGGGTTTCTTGGTGACGCACCCACAAATGTGAATTTAGGTGCACATGTGTGTGAACATAGGTTCAGAATGGTGATTTTGCTTTGCAAAACTTAACACACGTGTTTCAAGATTTTTTTCAGGTGGAGCCTTTTCCCACAATTACTCCAGCTGTAGGTAACACAAGAGCTTGACTGCAGCGTATTTCGGAAAATCCCTGTGGAGTGGGAAGCTATGCTAATCAGCACACCTAAAGAGCACAGAGAACACTCATCAAGAGGACAGCCTTCCGAATTCTGAAGGGTAAGTGTAAGGGATGGGAGCAAATAGAAGTGCATTGCAGGCAGCTTTCTTCATGCAAAGGCATGGGCTGGGGATGAAAGTCAAGGTCTGGGAGCTGCAATGGTTTCAGGCCTCAGCAGTTTGTATAGAACTGGGGGGATCTGAGACAATACAAGGACATACCAGCAGTCTTGGGGAAAGGTGCTGTCAGTCGTAAAGGGTAGATTTAAAAACTGGACCATCGGCCCCTATGAACTCAGGTGCAAACCATGAAACAAAGGCTGAAGCTCTGTCAAGCCAAACAGGCTGATAATGTGAGAGTGATTTGTCTCAAGGGCAACCTGAGGATCTAGTCCATGTTACAGTTAAGCCCCTCTTGTAAAATAAAATAAAGGCAACTGGCTAACATAGAATGAGGAAGAAGGTCATGCTCCAGTCAGGTGACACCGAGCTCCCCAAGGCTAGCACAATGCTTCCTCTTGCAGCTTCTTAGACAAACAGAGCAAGTCTCCCTGCTGTGGTTTTTTCAGTATGTACTAATATTAAACTGTAGTAGAAAATTACAAGGTATGAGTCTGTATCCCGGGTAACTTTGTGTGTGTTACCCAACTGTTTTGTGGTTTCTGTGAATAAAAGCTGGCCTAGCACCAAGGTCGGGGCTGCTACAGGAGGAGACGCCTGTGGCAGTCACTGGCCAGCTCAATAAATCCTCTCTTGCTGCTTAAGACCTAATTGGAGTCGGTGGTCTTATTCTCGTGAATGTTGGTCCACAACAGTCCAAGTTCAGCAGTTTCTAGGCTGGAAGCTTGAGGAGTAAACTCAGATTCTATAAGACAGTGGGTAGAGCCACTAAATCACTGGCCACCTTGGTTTGATGGGCTGTGTGGTCGACATGAATGGGACCAGCATGGAGGAAAATGGTACTTTGAGCCCACCATGTGTTCTCCAGCTTCCTGGAGAAAAGTCAGATAAGTCCAGTAACAACTTCTCCGCACCTGTTTCCTCAGTGATAAATGGAGGCACTATCTGAAGATCCTTCTGAGAGTCAAGGAGAACATGGACTTACTGGCAAAGCACGACGGCAACGAGGCTGGCACAGCCATTTAGGAGCAATTATCCCAAAGTTCACACTCTAGTTCACTCTTCAACGGTGTGTCTGATACTGTCCATGTGATCTCAACCTTGGTTTTATTTTTTTCCTCCATAAAATGGTGATAACATCTACCATGCCGGCTCCTTTTTAGGATGAGCAAATATTTGCTGCTTTTAACAGCTTCTGCATCATGGTCCATCTTCTAACGTCCCACACCACTCTTTCTTCCCACACCCCTGTTGCCCATAAGTGTCATGTACTGGTGCTGCCTCAGCGAGGCCCACAGCCATCTGTCACGTTCCACATTCTAGTCCAATCTTCTCCAGTGAAATTCACCCCCTGGACAGTAATTTCCTTATTCCTTGTCTAAGTCCCTTTTAAGTTTCTTTAAGATAAAAAATTGTTATTTTTAAAATTGACTGTTTAAGGAGAGTTTATAAGACTAGCAAATAAGAAAGATCTTTATGGATACATCACCACTTATGCACAAACAGGGTGGAGGAGGGCAGGATGGACCTGCCCATGTTGTGTTATATCCTGTGAGAGGATTTCCACAGCAGGGCCACGGCCCCTTTGTTTTGGGATCCCTCGTGCCTGAGCCCCACTGCGCCAGTGCATTTTCACTGAACCAGCTCTTTCTGGCTTTCGCTAGACAACCATACGTCTCTCTCCTAAAGAGCAGAGGTGGATCCGAGCCACGGGGCTGGCGCAGGTGATGAGTGATGGTAATGACACTGTTTTCAGAATCACTTCTCCTCTTTTACGGCTCAGGCTTTGTGACAGAGTTGGACTTGCTCGCCCATTGCTCTTGTCATGGTAAGTTCTCATACAAAACACTCCTCAGCTTCCTACAAATAAATACGATTGTGATTGGCTGGGGCACTTCCGGGTAGTTGCTGAAATGTATCTGAACCCAAGATCTAGGCACAGCTGAGGCTCAGTCTGACACTTGGAGGGTAACGCTGAACCCACGAATCCAGGATAAGCTGTCTGGCCCCACCTTGGTAGCGGAGCAAAGCACATAAAGCTACAATGTGACAGGGCTGCTGGCGATGGGGGCCAGTTAGCAGCTCGGTATTCAGAATGCTTTTAGTGGTGGCCAAAGTATAGGCTTTGTTTATGACGGTAATGTGACATTGAATTCCAAAAGTTATAAATTTAATAAAATATTATTAGTTAAGTTCATTGACAAAAAAATGCTATAGGAACAAAAGGGATTGTGAACCCAAATTACTATCACAATATTAGTGATATTTGATACTGGCACGTGATTTCATCATTTTATTATTTCCCATTGGTTCCTTAGCATGTGGATGAAAGGAGAGAGAGGTGGGGAAGGATGTTAGTAGCACAAATTTCCATGTCGGAAACCGAGTCTCAGAGATGACACATGGCCTGTCCAAGTGCACACGTCTGGTGAGATACAAAGCCGATTAGAGTATAGACAGTAGTAACACATGCCCGGGAGGACAGCTTCGATTATGGGAAGCCGAGAGCATTTTGACGGGGGCGTATGTTGGTTTAAGCTGCTGGAAGGAATTCCAAGGGGAAAGGGGAGACTGAGATGAGGAACACGGTCAGGTTTCGTTTCACAGTGAGGTTTTACCTGAGAGAATCCCCAGATTCACTTGTGTGGGGACAGAAGGACAGAACTAACCAAGAGCGGTGCCAGGCCTGCGCCCGAGTCTGTGCGAAGGCGTGGGAGACGCAGTCCAGCCGGAGGCAGGGTCTGTACCTTCTTTTCCACATTCATACCGCGCTCTTCATACACGCCCTGCGCCTGTCTCCCCAACTCGGTGAAGACTCCTCAGGGGCAGGAGCTGTGTCATGGATCCACAGTACAGCGCGGGGCTGGATACAGAGGACTTCAAAGTGAGGGATGAGACACCCAGATAACTCCTTGGTCCCAGAAATTCTCTAGACCGACTGTCTGTGACAAGTAAAATCATACAAATAATTATAAAGGGGGTGCGATGTATTGCTCCTCTCATGCTACAAATAAAATCTTCAATTATTAAAAAAGACACATAAGGAAAAAGGGATGTAAACCATCAGCAAAAATGTGGAAATCCAAGGAGAACTTGAAGGTAGACTGTTGCACATGTAACAAGGGAGGTGGGGAACAATAGGGCCCTCACCTGCTCGCTGTGTGTTAGCTTCAGGCTGATTCCCTTGGAATATTGATTGACCTTTGAAGTTACATTCAAAACCTAGTTTCCTGAACTAGTTGTCTCTATTGAGTTCTCTTATCAGCACTGACTGTTAACTGCCTGAGCTGCTTTATCCACCATTAGCCTTTGAGACCGAATTATTCCAGAACCAGGAGGAGACACATGAACATGGGTGGCAGACTCAGCCACCATGGCTGGAAGGGGAGGGAGGGGGAAACGGATGGGACCACCACCTGGAAGGAGGATCTAGAGTTTCTTTCCTCTGTGGAGTTCCTTTGCCATAGAATTATTGGCTCTTAGGGTGGAAGGTACCTTCAGCTTCATCCACACCAACCCTGGTAAAGGCTAAGTCCTCCAGTGATGGCGGACTCACTCTCCTTGAGCCAAGATTGCAGCCCCAGGCTTTTTCTGCCCCACCCTCTGGTCTCACCCTTTCTATGTGACAGGACATCGTGGGTGTTGGCCAAGGATGCAGGACACAAGGGGTGACTTTGGGATGGGATGGCAGCAGCCTAACCCTCTCTCCTCGCTGTTACCAGGCAGGGGCAGCAGGTGGCAGGGGAAGCAAAGCAGAGTCCCTGAGAGCAAAGGCGACATGTGAGTGATCTGCCTCTGCCAGGCTTGGGAAGGGCAGGAGGGCTTGAGGCAAAATAACCGGACAGTCAGCTAATAGTTAATCTATTTTCCCCGAAGAAGAAACTTAAATAGGGGGTGAGGGGCCATGAAAAGGGGGGAGGCATTGCTACAACAGAGCTTTCTTTACCAGTGCTTTCTGTGTCACTGTCCCTCAGAACGATTCCCCCAGAATGAAGAACCCCTCTGAGCCCCAGAGCAATGAAATTTTTTAAATCTTTTCATCTGTTTTTGCTGTTCCAACCTAAAAAGCAGAAAAAAATTGATTTAAGGGAAACACCAAGTTTTAGAAAAAGAGCTTTGTGTTCAAGTTTGCCTGTCTGAGACACAGGTCCACGTTTTATCCAGACAGGCTGTTGTCCTTGGGTTTCTGCAGGGAGGCGAGGTTTTGTCCTCAGCGCTTAGGATCTGTTCTGGCTGCTAACTGTGCGATGAAGAGCAAATTGCTGACCTCAGTTTCATTTTTTAAAATGGAGGAGTAATGAGCAATATGGTACAGATGAAATGACTATTAAAGTATCTGAATGAGGCACACATCTCTCTATCAACACTGTCCAATAGAAAGAAAATGCAGACCACATGCAAATCTTTAAATTTTCTAGTAACCACATAGAAAAGTAAAAGAAAAGACATTAATCATTTTATTTAACTGATAATATCCAAAATATCATTGCAACAGGTAACCAACATAGAAATTAGTGAGTCATTTTACAGCTTTTTTCACTGTCTTAAACTCCCAGTTTGTATTTTATACCTACAACACACCTCAATTCAGACTAGCCAGCTTTCAATCACTCAATAGGCACATGGAGCTAGTGGCTACAATATGAAACAGCATAGCTCAATATAGTTATTAATTGTGTGCATGGTTTTTTTGTATTTTTTAAAACATGGCAGGGAGCTTCAAAGGGATGAAATGTTGCCACTACCATGTGGATGTTTGAAAAAAGAAACCCCTGCCCGGCCCAGTTGGTAAGTCCTACTGCGGGGGAATAGTTATGAGTTCGTTTGAGAGGGACAGTATGCTAAGCCATTAGCAGCTCTGACTCTGTTAGGAATGAGCATCTCAGAGCTCTCCTGGCAATTGGGTTTTGAGGGACAGAAGGCGAGCCCTGTGCATTAGCAATGTCACGTCTCCCCTTGTCAACAGGTGTTGGTGGTGGAGATGGTGATGGGGTGCCTGCTGGCTGTGAGGAGGGGCTGCCTGCGGGTGCCCTGCATCTAAGAGGGTCCAGGTGCCTGCTCCCCTCCCCCACCTTGAGCACCAGCTGCTGCTGGGATCACACAGGTGGGATAGTTCCCCTCAGATTCTTCTGGTTCCCACAAAGGGGAGAAAAAGGAAATTCCTCTTCGATAGCAGGAAGGCCCCAGACTGTCCCCTTGCCTTAATCTCACCCCAAATAAAGGAAAACCAGAGAAAAGCCACTGGAGAGGCCTGCAGCGGGGTGTGAGGCCCCTGGGGTGGGAGGCAGGGGGGAGGCAGCCTGGGCAGTGCTGCTCCTGCCCATGGGCGCAGACCCTCCTAGGAAAGGGTAGCTGCTTTCCTCAAGTAGCAGCGCAGCCATGGGTGACTGCCATGCACCCAGCACACCAACAGCAGGCAGGAGCCAGGGACGGGGGCCTGAGTCCTTTCCCTCCCAGATCCCAGGGAACCTGTAGCCACATCCTGTGTGCTGGAGTGTTCCCAGTATGGGTTTGTGCTCTCTCTCTTTTTATTTAAATCAATATGTTCCTTTTAGTTTTGGGGAGAACTGATGTTTTAAGCCATCTCTAACCATCCTTGGTTTTTTATTTTAATGTTACTGTTGTGTTTGTCATGTTCTACCTTACACTTTATATGGGACCACTCAACTGCTTCATTTCCTGCTTTCTTTAATTGAACACTTCATTCATCTTTTTAAAATATGTATATTTAAGGCTATGAGTTCCCCTTAGCTATTTTTGTTTCATCCATTGTTGTTCAATACAAAATATTTCATATTTCAGTCCAGCGGCGTGGCTCAGTGGTTGAGCGTCGACTATGAACCAGGGGGTCAGGTTTCCATTCCCGGCCAGGGCACATGCTCTGGGTTGTGGGCTCGATCCCCAATAGAACTTGTGTCCTGCATCCTTGGCCATAGAACTCGATGAGGGTTGTGGGCTCGATCCCCAATAGGGGGCGTGCAGGAGGCTGCCGATCAATGATTCTCTCTAATCATTGATGTTTCTCTCTCTCTGTCCCTCTCCCTTTCTCTCTGAAATCAATAAAAATATATTTTTAGAAAAATATTTCATATTTCAAATTTACTTTTAAAACATATTTAGAATTATTTCCACAATAAGAATTCTGTAAATAAGCCATATTCAATGGAAAAGCAATGACTAATACAAATAATAAAGAATGTAAAAAAAATCCTCAATTTCACCATTGTGAAATGACCGTCTACAGTTGATAATCACGCTTCACGAATGTCCTTCATGTGTCCCTATGCACATATGTGCACACACACGTATTTATATAACAGGATCATATCATGGACACTGATATTTTTTAATAATGTAAGTTTAATTTCCAAATGTATGATTTTGGGGAGCATAGGTAGTTTTTCATTTTATCTATAATGTTATTAGCAATGATGGTCTTTACTATATAAATTCCTGTGTTTAATTGAGAATTCCATTGTGGCCCAATTATAAATAATTGTTTTAATCTTCTATTTATCAGTGAATATGTTGACTGCACGCCATCATCTTCAACTTGAACCTCCCTGTGCTACTTTCATCGTTTAACGAAAAGCGAGTGTTCTCTTTCTCCGGCTCTTCGGGTAGAGCCTCGTCCACTTCATCGATCAGGTTCTGTGAGACGCTTGGCCACAACTCCCATTCTGATTATTGATGTAGCAATTTCAACCAGTAATTCTATTGAGTTTTGCCACATATTTTATAAGATTATGAAGTTAGGTACACACAAGTTTGTAGTAAGCCACTGATACACACTTGTTATCAATTTTATCCATAATTTCCCCCAAATGTCTTCTATTCCATAATAAAGTAGCTATTTTGTTTCAGTTAATATTTTCCTGGTATACTTTTTTCATAATTTTCATCCTCATGACATATTTAGTAATTATGTTTAAGTATGTCTTATACACGCATAAAGCAGGTTTTCTCAATATTAAATCCTTCTATTTGACAAAATGTAAGTGGATTTTATGTTTTTAGTTACTGTGATTACTGATATAGGTCTACCACCTTATTTTGCATTTTTCACTTAATTTTCTAAAGTTTCTATTTGATTTCTTCTTGTCTGCCCCCTGCTAGATGGATCTTTACATCCCTATGTTTCCTCTG
>NW_005353354.1:75549-77205 GCF_000412655.1 Myotis brandtii
TCAGCCATCCACCTCTCTCTGTCCAGAATCCTGAGCCGCAGGTCGGTTCTCCTGGGGTAGGAGTCCCTTTCCCGGAGGGCGCAAGAGGATCAGCCTCATTCACACCGCTTCATTCATGCCCATCACTGACCTCTGGCGCCTGACCTAGCCCTGCTGGGTGAGTGGGATTCCAAGTATGTCTGTGCAGCATCACATCAGAAGACCCGCCAAGGGTGTGACGATTGGGATAAAAATGGAAGACAAATCCCTGAGAGCCTGAAAGTTGTGCATTGGTGAGAATTGAAAATAATTCTGAATCTTTGTAAGGCAATGTATACACACATGTGTACGCACACACTTGCACACACACAGTGACACATGCACACACACACAATGATGCACATGTGCACCCACACAAACAGGCAAACGCACACACACACACACACACACACACCACATTCTCTAAGGTGTTCCACGAGCCAGACATTCCCTGTCATAACCCCTGCTTTTATGTCGCATGGACCCCACGCCAGCAGTGCTTGGTCTCCACACATGCTAAGTGCAGCGCATGTCCCAGTCCACGTCTCTGCTCCGGGAACACAGCTGGGACTCAGCACTGTCCGTCCACAAGAGCCCGGGCACCAGCTCACATAACTAATGTTTACAATTTAGGAGTCTGGACGTATGTAAACACTTATGTTGCTATCACCACACCCAAGTTATTAGATATTCCCATCACCTCTGAGAGTTTCCTTGTGTTCTACTATTTGTTTATGGGTGTTTCTTTTTGTGCCAACAACACTTAACATGAGATCTACCCTCTTAACATATTTAAGTGCAGAACACCTTATTTGTTAACTACAGGTGGGGAGTGAGGCCACCTCCCGTTACCTGTGCGTCCCCCTGCCAGCCCCGCCACAGGACCCGAAGGAGATCAGGCACACAGGGAACGTGATTACCCAGCGGACAGCACTCCTGGGATGGAGGAGCCTGGGTCCCCGCATGGCCAGCAGGCATGAGCAGAGGACAGCGGCAGTCACCTGGCCCGTGGGCGCTGGCCTGCGGGAAACAGAGTCACTCAGAGAGAAGAGCCAGCACCCAGACCTCAGCCATCCACCTCTCTCTGTCCAGAATCCTGAGCCGCAGGTCGGTTCTCCTGGGGTACGAGTCCCTTTCCCGGAGGGCGCAAGAGGATCAGCCTCATTCACGCCGCTTCATTCATGCCCATCACTGACCTCAGGTGTGGGGCAGATGAGCAGGAGGTGTGTAGCAGGTGTCTGATGTCCACGGGCTCCAGGCCCGGTCCACACTTCATCGCGACACGGCTGCTGGACTTCAAGAGCATGGGGTTGAACGATCTCGGGAGGTTCGTTTCTTTTTCAGAGAAGAACTGACCACTCTGCTTCCTGACCTTCCTAGAGTTCTGACACTTGGATTGTCTCAACGTTCATCTCAGACGCCAAGTGCCATGGCATTAAATAAGCCCGTGATTACCATAAACTGCAATTAACTTTGTTTTGCCCTCTGAGACCCTTTCTCTCCTAGTACTCAGGAAAGTCATTCCACTCAGCAGCCTAGGGATAAAGAACTAATCATATAGTCTATGCAATGGTGTGGTTCTCAAATTGTTATTGTCTGAACTATGGTGAGGTAAAGATGGAAAGCAGAAATAAGATT
>NW_005353355.1:0-338 GCF_000412655.1 Myotis brandtii
AGAGAAGAAATTCCTTTGACATATGTTTGCTGTTTTGCTGCCTATGGATTCGTCTAGTATTTTTATGCTTTCCCGTCTTACGTTTAAGTCTTTTATCCATTTTGAGTTTATTTCTGTGTATGGTGTGAGTTGGTGGTCTAGTTTCATCTTTTTGCATGTATCTGTCCAATTTTCCCAACACCATTTATTGAAGAGACTGTCTTGACTCCATTGTATGCTCTTGCCTCCTTTGTCGAATATTAATTGGGCATAGTGGTTTGGGTCGATTTCTGGGTTCTCTATTCTATTCCATTGATCTATATGTCTGTTCTTGTGCCAGTACCAAGCTGTTTTAAGAA
>NW_005353356.1:0-492 GCF_000412655.1 Myotis brandtii
ACTTGTTAGGTCAAACTACTTACTTTTAACTTCTCTTGAAAACACCCAGCCCGCCTGGCATGGCTCATTGGTTGAGCATCAACCTATAAACCAAGAGGTCACAGTTTGATTCCCAGTCAGGGCACTTGCCTGGATTGTGGGCTCGACCCCTAGTGTGGGTTGTGCAGGGGGTAGCCAATCAATGATTCTCTCTCATCATTGACGTTTCTAACTCTTTGTCCCTTTCCCTTCCTCTCTGAAATCAATACCAATTTTTTAAATATATTTTATTTTTTCAGAGAGGAAGGAAGAAGGATAGAGATTTGGAAAAATTGATGAGAGAGAAACATCGATCATCTGCCTCCTACACACCCTCCACTGGGTATGTGCTACCAATGTACATGCCCTTGACCGGAATCAACCAGGGACCCTTCAGAACGCAGACTGATGCTCTATCCACTGAGGCAAACCGGTTTGGGCAATACAAATATTTTTAAAGAACACTCCCAGATC
>NW_005353357.1:0-781 GCF_000412655.1 Myotis brandtii
TTAAACCCTTATCAGATGTAACATTGGCAAATATATTATGCTGTGCAGTAAGCTCTCATTAATTTATGGGTTTGTTTTGCTGTGCAGAAGCTTTTTATTTTGATGTAGTCCCATTTGTTTATTTTCTCCTTAGTTTCCAATATACTAGATGATTTGGTAAACATATTGCTACAAGATATATCTGCTATTTTGCAGCCTATGGATTCTTCTGATATTTTTATGGTTTCCCATCTTACATATAAGTCTTTTATCTATTATTTTTTGTTTGTTTTTAAATATTTTTATTGATTTCAGAAAGGACGGGAGATGGAGAGAGAGATAGAAACATCAATGATGAGAGAGAATCATTGATCAGCTGCCTCCTGCACACCACACACTGGGGATTGAGGGTGTGGGGCCAGCCGTTTTCAGGTCTCTTTCCTACCACCCTAAGTTTGGCTTTGTCTCTAACCCTTGGTTATAAGGCTTATGTCCAACTAGTCTTCATTTGATTGTTCAGGTTGCTTGTTCTATCATTTAGCTGTCATTCACCTTTGGTCCGGGGAGGAGATGAGTGTACCTTCCACCTACTCCCAGCCATCATGCATCCCCTACCATCTGTGTATCTTCTCTGGTGAGGTGACTGTCCAGGTCTTATGCCCATTTTAAAATTGTTTTTTTTTTAATTTCCTAATTGTTGAGGGTTAAGAGTTGTTGTTGTTGTTGTTGTTTTTTAATATATGTGGATACCGCTTCTTTGCCATTTCCTGTCTTGAAAACACTTTCCCAGAATCTGTGGCTC
>NW_005353358.1:0-1177 GCF_000412655.1 Myotis brandtii
AGAAATAAAAAATTATTAAAATTATTGTAAAATAAAATGAAGAAAATTCTCCAGAAAATTAGGTAAATAAATTAAAATGGAATAAAAGATGAATATAAGATGTGAAACTTTAATATAGGTATTTTAATAGAGATGTAATTGGAGTCAAGACTCCTGGACATGAAAAATTCAAAGGAGGAACATATCAAAGGAATTATTTAATGATATTCCACAGAGTGGAGGACATGAATTTTCAAAAGGACTCAATTGGGTATTTAGACAAATGAAGTTTAAAAGAACCACCAAGGCCTATCATTATGAAATGACATTAACTAAAAAACAAAGAGAAAAATTTAAAGCTTTCAGAACTCCAGAGTGAATCAAAACAACTTCAGACTTTGCCCTTAGAAATGTTACTTTATAAATATCCATTCTTAATGTTTTCCCAAATTTTCTTTGTATCTATCTATCCATCTGTCTATTATCTATCTAACTGTTTTAAAATGCAATTTCATACATGCTCTTGAATTTTTATGCAATCAAAATTTTCCTTCTTTATCTTTTGCTTGTTTCCAATCACATTGTTTCCTTTCTTTTCATCCACTCTACCTGCCCCTTCCACATAATCCATTTGAACTTCTTTATACATATTCTTCCCTAAATTTTTGTAAGAATTTAATTTTATCTACCTATGTCTATATCTTATCCATATCTTGAAGACAATTTTCATCATATTTTACTTTTCTGTTATATGATTTTTTCTGTATCATACTTTTTTTTACATTATATGCATTTTTACTGTATCACATTTGTTTTATATGTTAATACTTTGCAATATTTTTTCTAATTCACCTATGATTCAAGTCTATCTATCTATCTATCTATCATCTATCTATCTTCTTATCCAGTAAATGGGTAATATTCAAAAACAAAGAGAAGAAATTAAAGCTTTGAGAACTTAGAGTGAATCAAAGCACCCACATAATTTTTTAAATAATACATTAGGATAAATTCCAGAAAAACATAAATATATACCAGTAATGATGAAGATATGAAAATCAAAATCCAGTGAATCTAACCCAGGAAACAGCAAAGGGAAGCACAAGATGGCAGCTTACAGTGGACCAAAAACACAAACATCTCAGACTGAAACAAGTGATGATTATAGCATACTAGAGGCCTGGTGCATGAAATTTGT
>NW_005353358.1:1731-5279 GCF_000412655.1 Myotis brandtii
CCTGCCAGCCTGTTTGCCCCCAACTGCCTTCCCCTGCCGGCCATCTTGTGACGATGTGGGGGAGGCCATGTAGTGATGACATGGGGGCGGCCATCTTAGCCTCATGCAAGGGCGTGAGGGCCACCTAGGCTTTTATTAGTATAGATAGGCAATTGGAATGAATGATAGCAATGTCATAAGGAATGGGAGGAAGGAATTGGGAATACTCTATTAGAAGTTACCTGTGCTACAGGGAAGTGGGTTAAAATGCATATTGCAGTATCTAGGCAAACACTAAATACATTTAAAAAGAAGCAAAAATATATGTTAATAGAAGAGATAAGATGAAATCATGCAGTATATTAAATGAAAACCAGAGATGGCAGAAAAAGAGGGGTTATGGAGAAACAAAGAACAAATACAATGAATAGAGAACAGTAACAATCATGATATTAATTCAACATATTAATACTTACATTCAATGTGAATGGTCTTAATATTTCAATTAAAACCCAGCAATTATCAAAGTGACTGAAAATATTTGAAAACTATATCTTGTCAACAAAATAAACCTTTATACATAAAACTAATGTTAATAATGGAGAAAGAGATATCATGCTAACATGAATCAAGAGACTTATACAGTAGCCATATTATTTGCAGACAAAGAAGATTCAGAACAGGAAAAAATTATGAAGGAGAAAGAGGGTATTTCATATAAAACAGGGGTCTGTTTTCCAAGAAGACTTAATACTTCACATGCCACTTAACATCAAATTAAAAACTGATAGAACTACAAGTAGAAACAATCAAATGCACTGTTAGAAATTGATATTCCACACCCTCTCTTAGTAATTTATACTTCTAGCTGGCAAAGATTCAATAAAAATAGAGTTGATTTGAATAGCACTGTCAACCAACCTGATCTATTTGACATTTATAGAGTACTTCATCCAACAATGTTGAGTACACATACTCAAGATCACAGGGAAAACTCTCACCTTCACCACATAAGACTAATTTCTGGATCATAAAACACACCTTAACACATGGAAAAAAATAGCAATTGTGTCTGAGGAGCAGCAGCTGTGCAAGCAGCCTGCCCCCATCTGAGGAGCGGCAGCTCTGCAAGTAGCCTGCCCCCAACCCAGGAGCTTCAGCTACATGTGCAGCTCACCCTTGTCCGAGGAGCAGCAGTCTTACGAACAGCCTGCACCTGCTTGAGGAGCAGCAGCCCAAGTGAGAATCCCGCTCTCTTTCGAGGAGCAGCAGCCATGTGAGCAGCCCACCTGTTCAAGGAGCAGCAGCCCCGCAAGCAGCCCACCCCCATCCAAGGAGCAGCAGCCTTGCGAGCAGCCTTCCCCCGTCCAAGAGGTTGCAGCCCCCACAAGCAGCCTGCCCCCATCTGAGGAGCAGCAGCCACATGATCAGACCACCCCCATCTGAGGAGTGGCAGCTCTGTGAGAAACCTGCCCCCACTTGAGGAGCAGCAGCTGTTTGAGCAGCCTTCCCCCATCTGAGAAGTAGCAGTCCCGTAAGCAGCCCAACCCTGTACAAGGAGGAACAGCCCCACGAGCAACCTGCCCCTGCCAGCCAGAGGAGCCACCACTGCTGTGAGCAGTGGCTACCAGAGGAGCTGCCACCAACTGAGGAGTAGCCCATGCATGACTAGACACCTACATCCTTTAGTGAGAGCAAAAATGGGGAGACAAAGAAACCCCCAAAGGAAAAAAAAGGAGGATTGCCAGAAAAGCAGCTAAGTGAAACGAAGGCATGCAATATATCAGAAAAAGAATCCAGAATAAGGGCCATACAGTTCATAAACTGATGGATGAAAAAAATCAACAACTTATATAAGAATCAAGAAGAAATAAAGAGAGATATAGCTGCAATAAAAAAACACCACAGAAAGTTTCAACAGTAGACTAGGAGAAGTGGAGGACTGAATTAGCAAATTAGAAGACAGGGAAGCAAAACACAACAAAACTGAACTGCAATTGGAGAAAATTTAAAAGACAGGAGGAGAGCCTAAGGGAGCTTTGGGACAACATAAAGCAAAGCAACACATGAATAATAGGGGTGCCAGGATTACAGGATGAGGAACAAGGGTTAGAAAATCTATTCGGAAAAATGATGTCAGAAAACTTTCCTGATATGGGGAAGAAAAAAGTCACACAAGCACAGAGAGTCCTAAACAAGATGAACCTGAAAAGACCCACACCAAGACACATCATAATTATGATGGCAAACGTTCAGGACTAAGAGAGATTCTTAAAGGCTGTAAGAGACAGACAGAAATTTATGTACACGGGATTTCCCATTAGATTATCAAATGATTTCTCAAAAGAAACACATCAGGCCAGAAAGGAATGAAAGAAATTTACAAAGTGATGCAAAGCAAGGGACTGAATTCAAGAATACTCTATCCAGCAAGGTTATCATTCAAAATTGAAGGGGAAATAAGGAGCTTCACAGACCAGAAAAGGCTGGGGAGTTTATCACTACCAAGCCAGCAATGCAAGAAATGTTAAAGAGACTGGTGTAAAACAAAAAAATAAAAAGGGAATAAGGAACACAGGCACACAAAAAAATGGCTACAAACAAGTAGCTATCTATACTAATAAAAGGGAAATATGTTAATTAGACCAGACATCCTTCTGGACAAAGCCACTGTGGCAGGGGCCAAGGCAGAGGTGGTTAGGGGTGATCAGGACAGCAGGGGAAAGCAGTTAGGGGTGATCAGGCTGGCAGGTAGGGCAGTTAGGGGTGATCAGAGAATAAAAAGGGAAGAAGGAACACAGGCACACAAAAAAATGGCTACAAACAAGTACCTATCTATACTAATAAAAGGGAAATATGTTAATTAGACCAGACATCTTCCAGTCATCCTTCTGGACAAAGCCATTGTGGCAGGGGCCAAGGAAGAGGTGGTTAGGAGTGATCAGGACAGCAGGGGAAAGCAGTTAAGGGTGATCAGGCTGGCAGGTAGGGCAGTTAGGGGTGATCAGGCTGGCAGGGGAGGACAGTTAGGGGGTTATCAGGTCAGCAGGGGAGCAGTTAGGTGGTGATCAGAGCACCATAGGAGCGGTTAGGGGGTAGATCAGGTTGGCAGGGGAACTGTTGGTGGGAAATCAGGCTGGAAGGCAGAGGCAGTTAGGGGCGATTAGGCAGGCAGGCAGGTGAGCGGTTAGGAGCCAGTGGTCCCAGATTACGAGAGGGATGTCCAACTGCAGGATCCAGCCTAATCCAGGAGTTGGTCATCCCAGATTGGAGAGGGTGCAGGCTGGGCTGAGGGACATCCCCTTCCCCAACTGTGCATGAATTTTGTGCACAGGGTTTCTAGTCAATAATAACTTTAAATGTAAATGGACTAAATGCTCCAATCAAAAGACATCAAGTGGCTGAATGGATAAAAAAAATGACCCATATATATGCTGTGTATAAGAGACCCACCTCAGAACAAGGGAATAACACAGACTGAAAGTGAAGAGATGGAAAAATATCTTTCAGGCAAATGGAAATGAAAACACATTGGTGTAGCAATACTTATATCTGACAAAATAGACCTC
>NW_005353359.1:0-251 GCF_000412655.1 Myotis brandtii
ACCACCTAATTTGACTAATTTGTAGGTTTCTCTCTCTCTCTCTCTCTTTTTTTCCAAATGAAACAAAATCTTTTATTGATGCTCCTGTAATATCATTCAATTTACACGTCTTTCATTATACATCTTAATTTGTTGTTTAACCATCTCCAGGGTCTATTTTAATGTGGAGATGTTACAGTTGGTATCTTTTCATATTATTGTTGGGGTCCAGCCGCAGCAGGTACAGGGGTTCCCAAAGGTGTGGACGGAGT
>NW_005353360.1:0-1862 GCF_000412655.1 Myotis brandtii
ATATACATGTAAATATATATGACGTATACTTTATTTCTCCAATGAAAGAGCAAATTACAACTGATAAGTCATTTCTTTTGACCTCACTCAGCTCTCTTATTTGATATATTCCTCAATTCAAAGTCAATTTTCAATAATAACTTATTGAGTTTAATTGATTTTTGTTTGAAGTGTCTTATCACATGAAGAATACTATGCATGAATTTTGCTTTTAGAATAATTTAAATTATTTAGTGCATGTGCATGCAGTAAAAAAGGACATTGAGGCATTAAAATAGAAACTGCATTCAAGGCTGTTAATACGGCAGTCTTAGAGATCAACCAAAGGACTTGTATGCATTCATATGAGCATAACCAATGGACACAGAGAGTAGAGGTGTGAGGGCATGTGCTGGGGAGTGGGGCACCCGGGGAGATGTCAATGGGCAAAAAAAGGAGACTTATGTAGTACTTTAAACAATAAAGAATTAAAAATAATAATAAAATAAAAGCTCCAAAAAGCATCAAATACAGCATATAATCCATGAAATAGTAAATTATCATGAAATAAATGAGTCAACTACTAATTAAAAAGTGAGTAACAACAATTTAGAAAAACCTAATAGCATACTAACAATTTTTCCTGCCAAGAAGCCTTTTCATCTTTAAAGAAACAAATGATTGTTATTAACTTGGTATAGGTGTCTATTAAACATTGTACTATCAAATGATGTATTTTAAGAATGGGTATCTCCATGTACAGATTCTCTTATTTATATTAAGATACTGTTCAACTTGGAAATAAAACTTATCAATATTTTGCAGACCCAGCAAGGTCATGGTTCAACTTAAACATTCATTAAGTCTTGTTTATTTTGCCAACATATATGTCAGTGTTCACTACCAAGCTGCAGGTTAATAAGAACCATTGATGGCTGGATCTAGACACACACCATTAAAATCAGAATTGGACTGAGTCATTTTAAGCAAAATGAAGTGCAGCCAGTGGAACCAAGGTAAGCTTCTAATAATATAAACCGGTAGTAGAATTCTCACAGCCTTTCGTAGACTCAAGTTATCTTCTCCTGCCCCAGGGACCAGTGTTAGATTGCAAGTTCCCTGAAGGCATACGTGGAGTGATTTGCATATTCAAATTTGACGCAGTGCTTAATACCTTACTTAGTGCAAAGCATAGCTTGGAGAAATCATTAAACTGATTTCCAAAGATTTAGGTATATTATATGTTTATAGATTGCCTGATTTTTTTCAGTCCATAGCCACAAAATGTGTGAAATACATAAAAAGTGCACAGTACAATTGAAGAGAGAGAATTTTTGTTATTAGCACAGTACTCCATGAACTTCCTCTTGCTTCAGAAAATCCTACATGGTGGTCATTGATCCCTCTCCCATGAAAGCCAATTTAAAGAACATTCTCTTCCAGCATTCTCCTTCTCCAAATCATTGGAGAACAGCAGATGTAATTTCAATGAAATGGGACAAAATCTATGGCATCTTTCCTCCTAGATATTTCTGTAGGAAAAACAACAATCTCATTAATTTTTCATTATTAGAACACAGTCAAGTACCAGGTATTCCAGCATCAAATCTTGCCTATTGGGTTTTAACTTACAAAAATATCCAAGAAATGATAGTAATCTGTCAACCCTTACAAAAAAATCTGTGGTGAGGAAAGGATGAGAGATGTGATGATTAGGAATGTTTATTAAGACTACTTAAGCAGGAGTCAAAAGCAGGCTAACTACATAATGAAGAGTCTTTGTTAGAACCTCATACTACTAGTAACTTTAATTCATTTACAGAATTTTAAAAGAATTACTGCATCACCAATGCATTTGATGACAGAGCAGACCTTATCGTGTG
>NW_005353361.1:0-774 GCF_000412655.1 Myotis brandtii
AGACCACTCTCTTTCCGCGCTGGACGTGGAAAAGAGACCCCGCTGTAGAGAGAGACACCGGCCATCCGTTCACTCCTGTAATACGGACTTGCTGGTGTTGGAAACAGACTGTGAGCAAGTACCGACCCAGACCCTGGGGGCCAGGTCTGAGAGACAAGTCCTGCTCTCGATGAGCCTGCATTCCTGTATGTGCAGGAAGGGAGTAACCACACCCAAATGCATGATATATGACATGCCGACAAGCGCCATGGAGAAAAAGAGGGTGGAGAAGAAGGGTAAGCAGTTAGTCCTCCCTGCGGGCCCCGCCATCCACTCCACGGGGCCTTCCTTTGCCACGTGGTACACCAGCTGTGCCAAGGGAAGCCCCGCGTCTGGATGTCTATCCACGAGTTCTTTAAAGTCTACCATCCCCTGCCCAGGCCCTAAGTATGGCATGAGCAGCACAGGGGCCCCATTCGAACGTGGCATCTTCTGCAAAGATGTAAAGGTCCACAGGCCTTGGGCAACACACATGTGCTTGTAACCAGCCCCGCTGCCCACAATGTGCAGTCTACACACACACACACACACACACACACACACACACACACACACACACACACGACAATGCCGCTTTGCTAGGCCCCTTTTCGTGTGTGCTAACGACAGCTGAAAAACGGCGAGAGAGTTCCGCCTTGGAGCTGGTGTTTTCAGCCAGTTGGCTCCGAGGTTCACTACCATTTCTTTTCTCTTTTTCAAAAAAAAATATATTTTTGTTGATTTCAGAGAGGAAAG
>NW_005353362.1:0-6214 GCF_000412655.1 Myotis brandtii
GTAAAAAATCAATAAAATATATTTTTAAAAAAAATATCAGTGGCTGCCCTGGCTGATGTGGCTCAGTAGGTTGAAGCCTCATCCTATACACCAAAAGGTGGCAGGTTCAATTCCCAGTCAGGGCACATACCCAGGTTGTAGGTTCCATCCCTGGTCAGGCACATATGGGAGACAACCAATGTTTCTCTCTCACATCAAGGTTCTTCCCTCTCCCTCCATTTGTCTCTAAAAAAAAATCATAGTCAATATCTCTTACATTTGTACAATATCTGTAACTTCCTGTATGTTCTAATATTCCATAACTTTTTAAAAATATATTTTTTATGGCTATCATCAACAAATCAACAAATGACAAGTGCTGGAGAGGATGTGGAGAAAAGAAACCCTTCTGCACTGCTGGTGGGAATGCAGACTGGTGCAGCCACTGCGGAGAACAGTATGGAGCTTCCTCAAAAAACTAAAAATGGAACTCCCATTTGACCCCGTGATCCCACTTCTAGGAATATATCCCAAGAAACTAGAAACACCAATCAGAAAGGATATATGCACCCCTATGTTCATAGCAGCATAATTTACCATAGCTAAGATTTAGAAACAGCCTACATGCCCATCAGCAGATGAGTGATTTAAAAAAACTGTGGTACATCTACACAATGGAATACGACGCTGTGTTAAAAAAGGAGGAATTTTTACCATTTGCAACAGCGTGGATAGAACTGGAGAGCATTATGCTAAGCGAAATAAGCCAGTCAGAGAAAGATAAATATCACATGATCTCACTCATTTGCGGAATATAATGAACAACATAAACTAATGAACAAAAACAGAGCCAGAGCCAGAGAAGCATCGACCAGACCGTCAAACCTCAGAGGGAAGGTAGCGGAGGGTGGGGGTAAGGGGGGAGATCAACCAAAGTACTTGTATGCAAGCATAAAAGCCCAACCAATGGACAGAGACATTAGGGGCTTGAGGGCATGAGTGCAGGGTGGGGGGGAATGGGGGAATAAGGACACATATGTAATACCTTAATCAATAAAGAAAAAAGACATTATAAACCTTTAATTTACAAATTCAATACTAAGCATATAAATGCTATGTCTTATATTCCAGATTCTTTTTGATTTCTTTATAACATTTGGTAACATTGACTGCTTATGTCAATCTGTTTATTTAGACATAATCACATCACATTTGCTTAAAAGAGTTTGTGGAAGTGATTCTCCCTCCATCAGAGAAGCATCATTCCCAGAGGGGCAGTAGCTTTATTCTTCTACATGCCTATAGCATAGTGTCAGGAATTTCATAAACAGGCTATAAGAATTTACTGAGTATGATTAAATAGTGAATAAACATATTAATGAATAAATAAAAATATATTCTTTTTATTGATTTTAGAGAGAGGAAGGGAGATAGAAACATCAATGATGAGAGAGAATCATTGCTCAGCTGCCTCCTGCACACCCCCCACTGGGGATTGAGCCTATAAACCAGGCATATGCCCTGGACTACAGTCAAACCTGGGACCCTTTGGTCTACAGGCTGACTGCTCTATCCACTGAACCAAACCAGCTAGGGCGGTTGATTCTTGTATATGCCCTGACCAGGTTTCAAACCACAACCTTGGAGTATTGGGATGATGCTTTAACCAACTGGGCTAGCTGGCGGTTACATTTTTTATTCCTATGTTTATCAATATCCCGCATAATGAACTCAATCCCTAGCATGTGCCAAAGACAGTTTTTCTGGTACCATTATGAATTCATGAATTTTAACAGAGTCTGTATTTTTACCCACGATAGGTTTTATTCTCTTGGCTCAAATTATCCATTTTTTGGCCAGTGGGAGCTCTTCACATTGGTTCTTGGCTTCCTTGGTTTAAAGTACAATAAATACTTCATCAACTGGATCCTTAGTGATGGGTAACTGGGTTGTTTCTAGTCTTTTTCTGTTAGAAGTGGTGCTGCAGTGAATAGCCTTTGCGGGTATCTTTTCCCTCTTTGACCATAAGGGTTAAACCATTTAATATTTCCACAAACAGTATTGGAGAGTTCCTGCTTATTATCTACAAACTTGCCAAGGATATGTGTTAGCAAGCTTATTATCTACAACCTTGCCAAGGATATGTGTTAGCAAAATTCTGTTATTATCAATATGATAGGTATTTTAAGTGTTATTTCATTTAAAATTTGAGTTTGTCTTAGCACTCCTGCAGGGAACCTGTCCACAGGGCTTGGACAGTTGGTGGGAGTGAGGAGAGAAACTCCTTGTAAATGTTTCAAATCAAAATTAGATAGCACATAGTCTGAATAGTCAACTATCTCTCTAACGCCGTATCAGAGACAATAGTGATTCCCTTCTCCGTTTCCCACTGCCTGCTCCCAGAGGACATCATTTCCAAGTTTGGCATTTCCCCTCCTGAGCTCTGCCAAGTTGCCTCTCATCTCCTCTGAGTCCTGCGTCTCACCCTCAGCTCTTACATCTCCACATGGGTCTCATTTGCAGCGGTGACTCCTTCATCAGCTTGTGTCATTGGATACAAGATGTTTGGTCAGGCTTTTCAGGAGCTCCATGGCAACAGTCTTCTTACGCATCCATTTGTGCTTACTGTGTGTGTGTGTGTGTGTGTGTGTGTGTGTGGTATCTTCAAAGTGATCCTTTGCTGGTTCCTTTTCCTTAACTCATCTTTTTTTTTTTTAATTAAATCTTTATTGTTCAGATTATTACAGTTGTTCCTCTTTTTTCCCCAGCAAGCAGCTATGGCTGCTCCTGAGTCCTACCCTAAGAGGCCCCGCGTCTCAGTGTCCCAGTAATCACTGCAAGCACCTCTGAGAGAAAGCCACCCTTGAGTTCCGACCGATGCCAGACAGTTCAGTTTCTCTCCGTATAAGTCTGGGTCCCCAGAGACTCGCCCGGAACAGGAGTTCAGAGCAGTCAGGAGCTTGAGACTCCCTCCCGATTAAAAAAGACAACTGCGTCCTCAGTTGCCAGCCCTTTCCGCGTGCCCCTTCGTACCTCTGCACTTTACTTCCGCAGCTCCTCTGAGTCTCAGTGTGCTTTTCTCTTTCCTTCTAGTTGTAGAATTTCCACTCAGCCAGCCTTCCTGTAGTTCTGGATGATGTCTGTTTTGTCTTTTAGTTGTATTTTTGAAGTGGCTGTGCGAGGCTGCAATTTCCGGTGTTTACCTATGCTGCCATCTTGATTTCTCGTTCCTTAACTCATCTTGAAGGTGAGTTTTCCTGAATCAAATTTTTACATGACGTTGTGTCAGGGAGAACCAAGGGCTGTGTGATTGAAGTTTTTGTATATAATCATGTTTCTCACCTTAAAAGAATATGATATCATTTCCCAACTGGGTGGCCCAATGGTTGAGCATCTACCTATGAACCAGGGGTCACGGTTCAATTCCCATCAGGGCACATTCCCAGGTTGCGGGTGTGCAGGAGGCAGCCAATCAAGGATTCTCTTTTATCATTGATGTTTCTAGCTCTCTCCCTCTCCCTTCCTCTTTGAAATCAATAAAAACATATTTTTTAAATGATGTTATGTATATGAGAAGTTATAAAAGCAAGGCATATTGAGGCGCTAATAAATAAGGCCTGTGCATTCATCGGTAAGGCCTCAACTTGTGAGGTAGAGCACACATCTGAGACGCCATCTGTGGACCTGAGTCTGCACCTGCAGCTCAAGGGTGCAAACTGTTGGCCCCAGGTGTGGGCATATCCCCCTGACACACCCTGGGTTCACTTTTGCCCTCAAGTTTAATGATTTCCTTGCTTTTGCTTGTAGTTTTACCACATTTGTGTGTATCCTGAAAGGGCTTGCCCTTGAACACACTCTATCCAAGGCCTGTGCCTGTGTCTTCCTCTCAGGGGCGTAGGATTCAGCCTCAGCCAGGGGGCCAGTCTCCTCAGACGAGCCTTTTCGGTGTTGTCTTCCTTATGATCAGACACTAGCTGGTGGGGGGGCGGGGGAGGGATACAAGACTGTCAGCAGGGTTTTATACCCACCCCACCTTGGTGCTTCCCGGAGAGCTAGAGCCCCAGCCTGCTCCCTCTCCTGACCCCGCAATCATGTGCCAAAGGGACTGGAAATAACTGACACAGTGCCATCCTCTATATTTAATCAGCTTCATGTTTTTCATTAGCACCTCATCAGATTGCTGACCTGCTGACCTATTTATCCAGCCCATCGGGTAGGAAAATCTCTAAAATCTAAAAGGAAAGCTCAGCCTTTGGAAGTTAGTTTTGTATTTGCAAAATGTACAAAGTATTAATAAAATCTTATAATGGTGAATGCTTTAGAGTTCATCGCTTTACAAGGTGACTCAGAAAACCTGGCTGTCGATTTGCCTGCTGTCTGTGCTGTTTTTGCCCCTTGGGAATGTCCTTGTGACCTAGTTCTATCTCAGACCTCACAGAAGTTCACACCTTTTCATTCTGGTAGTGCTGGTTACCGTAATAATTAAACCAGGCCATTCAGTCTTGTCTTTGGCACATGGTTTCTGCTTTCCTGCCATGCTTGCCTCAAGATCCATTTTAAGCTAAAAAACAGCAACTGCATGTCCAAGCAAGGACCGTCTCCAAGCCCGAGTGAGGAGGACTGGAGTGTGTACTCAGCCAAGGGCATTACACAGACTCCTGGTCCAGGATCCTCAGTGTCAGCTGACATCGCGGGACAACTGTCCCAGGGAACTGGTGAGGGCTTCTGGGGCTCTTAGTTCAGAACAGAAAGGAGGCAATTGTCACAGCTCTGTGCTGGGTCTCTGACATGTGTTTTGGGAAACCATAGAGACTGGGGCATTGCTGCATCGTGTGTTGGCACTGCATTGCCCTCGGTGTGCAGGCGGAACTGTGCAGGGGAACGACGTCACACCTCAGGCCCGAGCCCTCCACTGACCTGCCCTATGAGCAGACAGCGCACTGGGAGCCTAGGGGGCCTGCTGCCCGCCCCCTGGTGAGATGATAAATGACTGGGCTCATGCCTGCAGGCACATTTATCCAGCCCACAGGATAGGGAAGCTCACACGTCTGCAGGGTCATCCTCTGCTCCAGCCCTGCCTGAAGGGACTCTTGGTATCAAGAAGAAACCTCACAGCCCTAGCTGGTTTGGCTCAGTAAACAGAGTGTCTACTTGTGGACTGAAGGGTCCAGGGTTCGATTCTGGTTAAGGGCACATGCTAGAGTTGCGGGCTCGATCCCCAGTAGGGGGCGTGCAGGAGGCAGCAGTCAATGATTCTCTCTCATCATTGATGTTTCTATCTCTCTCTCCCTCTCCCTTCCTCTCTGATATCAATAAAAATATATTTTTAAAAAAGAGAAGAAGAAAACCAGTTTTAAGTAGAGAAGCCGTATAGCCTCAGAGGCCAACCCCAAAACACTGCCACCCAGAGGCTGAGCCACAAACTGACTCTTAGGTGAACACAAATTAAGGCAGTCTGGATCACAAATACAGCCTGCTTTAAAATCAGGACTGTGATTTACAACACGGAGGAACAGTGTATCACAGGGAAATTCAACACTCTCCTAAATACCTGGCAGGACTAAGCAGATCCTCAGTGTCGGCTGACATCGCGGGACAACTGTCCCAGGGAACTGGTGAGGGCTTCTGGGGCTCTTAGTTCAGAACAGAAAGGAGGCAATCATCACAGCTCTGTGCTGGGGCTCTGACGTGTGTTTTGGGAAACCAGAGAGACTGGGGCATTGCTGCATCGCGTGTTGGCACTGCATTGCCCTCGGTGTGCAGGCGGAACTGTGCAGGGGAATGACGTCACACCTCAGGCCCGAGCCCTCCACTGACCTGCCCCATGAGCAGACTGCGCACTGAGAGCCTAGGGGGCCTGCTGCCCGCCCCCTGGTGAGATGATAAATGACTGGGCTCATGCCTGCAGGCACATTTATCCAGCCCACAGGATAGGGAAGCTCACACGTCTGCAGGGTCATCCTCTGCTCCAGCCCTGCCTGAAGGGACTCTTGGTATCAAGAAGAAACCTCACAGCCCTAGCTGGTTTGGCTCAGTAAACAGAGTGTCTACTTGTGGACTGAAGGGTCCAGGGTTCGATTCTGGTTAAGGGCACATGCTAGAGTTGCGGGCTCGATCCCCAGTAGGGGGCGTGCAGGAGGCAGCAGTCAATGATTCTCTCTCATCATTGATGTTTCTATCTCTCTCTCCCTCTCCCTTCCTCTCTGATATCAATAAAAATATATTTTTAAAAAAG
>NW_005353362.1:7042-8859 GCF_000412655.1 Myotis brandtii
AATACCCTTTGTAATACTTTAAGCAATAAAAAAATTAAAAAAAAAAAAGAGAAGAAGCTTCACATTTTGAAGCGGCCCTGCTGTAGCCAGCCAGAACAGTTCACCTACCGCACCTTCAGCCTGCTCCTCTCCCCAAGGCAAGGCAGCGAGGCAGAGAAGGCACTTGAGCCAGGCTGGACACCTGTGAGTTAGACCCATGGGGACTGAGGGTGAACTCTGGGCAATGGGCTGGAAGGCGGTCCGCTGCACCTGCCCGAGCCTTCCCACCTCGCTGGGCCCCTCCCTGCTGAAGGATCTGGCATTCCTGCCTCAGATTTTGCCTGAGGGTGAACTCTGGGCAATGGGCTGGAAGGCGGTCCGCTGCACCTGCCCGAGCCTTCCCACCTCGCTGGGCCCCTCCCTGCTGAAGGATCTGGCATTCCTGCCTCAGATTTTGCCTGAGGGTGAACTCTGGGCAATGGGCTGGAAGGCGGTCCCGGTCATCCTCAGAGCTGTTTGCCTGGCACATTGCTAAGCATGCCCCATAACTGACGCTTCTGTCAGAGGGCTCTAGGGTCTATCACTAGGACTTATAAAGCTACTAGGGGCCCAGTGCACAAATTTGTGCACCTTGAAAGGAACTGTGGGCCGAGAGGCTGGGGTGGGCACAGGGGTGGATCTCAGCCCATCCTCCATGCCCCTGCCCGGCCCCTCCCACAGTGGCCCCCAGTCCCCTCTCTGCTGGCAGTCCTGCTCCCACCGCTGCTGCTCCCACACGCTGATGGTGCGGAGCAATTGGGGCCAGCGCCGTCAGTGGTGTGAGCAGCGGCTGCTGCCCCGAATGCCCCTCAGGAGCAGGGGGAGGTGGAGAAGTCCTCAGGGGTGATAGGGGCTGGCAGCAGCCACTTGCACCTGCTGATGGCGCCGAGCGATCAGGACCAGTGCCAGGCGCCAGAAGCAGGTGTAAGCAGGGCCAGCACCAGCAGCAGGTGAGTGACGGGCGGGACCACGGTGCCCAGGAGCAAAGAATTTTCAGTAACCACCAGAGGCTCGCCCAGATGACAGTGACCAGCGCCCCGCCTTGGTCTGGCACCCCCCGCTCACCTGCTCCACCATTCCACTGGGGCTGACGCCCACCATGTTTGGCGCTCTGCCACCTGATGCCGACGCCCACCATTTCCGCATGCGCCCCCTGGTGATCAGTGCACATCATAGCAACCGGTTGTTCAGTTGTTCAGCTGTTCTGCCATTCAGTCTATTTGCATATTAGAGTTTTATATAGAGAGACTAGAGGCCCAATGCACAAAAATTTGTGCACTCGGGGGGTCCCTCAGCCCAGCCTTTGCCCTCTAGCAGTCTGGGACCCTTATGGGGATGTCCATCTGCTGGCTTAGGACCACTCCCTGGGGATTGGGCCTAAGCTGGCAGTCAGACATCCCTCTGGAAGCCCAGGAGCCCTCGGGGGATGTCCACTTGCCAGCGGGGACCAGGCCTAAGCTGCAGTTGGACATCCTTAGCACTGCTGAGGAGGCGGGAGAGGCTCCCTCCATCACTGCTGTGCTGGCAGCCGTCAGCCTGGCTTGTGGCTGAGCAGAGCTCCCCCTGAGGGAGCACACTGACCACCAGGGGGCAGCTCCTGCATTGAGCGTCTGCCCCCTGGTGGTCAGTGTGTTTTATTTATTTATTTTGTAATATATTTTATTGATTTTTTCAGAGAGGAAGGGAGAGGGATAGAGAGTTAGAAACATCGATGAGAGAGAAACATCGATCAGCTGCCTCCTGCACACTCCCTACTGGGTATGTGCCCACAACCAAGGTACATGCCCTTGGCCGGAATC
>NW_005353362.1:9284-12277 GCF_000412655.1 Myotis brandtii
CAGTCATTCTGCTGTTAGGGTCAATTTGCATATTACCCTTTTATTATATGCCTGGTGCATGGGTGGGGGCTGCCTGGTTTGCCTTGAAGGGTGTCCCGGATCAGGGTGGGGGTCCCGCTGGGGTGCCTGGCCAGCCTGGGTGAGGGGCTGATGGCTGTTTGCAGGCTGGCCATGGCCCCCAGCCACCCAAGCTCCCAGTGGAGGCTGGCTGGAGGCAGGTATCTGGGATTTATTTATCTTCTATAATTGAAACTTTGTTGCCTTTAGCGGAGGCCACAGCTGGCCAGGGCAGGCAGGAAGCTTGGCTTCCTCCATCGTCAGGGCAACCAAGCCTCCTTCTTGCTCTAGCTCCGTGGCTGCCAGCTGCCATCTTGGTTGGGTTAATTTGCATATAGTCGCTCTGATTGGCTGGTGGGCGTGGCTTGGGGCATAGCGAAGGTATGGTCAATTTGCATGTTTCTCTTTTATTAGATTAGCTAGTGTCCCCTGCTAACATTTACATCTTACCACCCTTTGAAATAACATTGCAGTAAATACCCATCAA
Organism: Myotis brandtii; assembly: GCF_000412655.1. NCBI lineage: Eukaryota > Metazoa > Chordata > Mammalia > Chiroptera > Vespertilionidae > Myotis > Myotis brandtii. Next base: position 9,829 of record NW_005353362.1, read on the forward strand.
TAATTATCTGTGGCCAAAACCGGTTTGGCTCAGTGGATAGAGCGTCGGCCTGCAGACTGAAAGGTCCCGGGTTCGATTCCGGTCAAGGGCATGTACCTGGGTTGCGGGCACATCCCCAGTAGGAGATGTGCAGGAGGCAGCTGATGGATGTTTCTCTCTCATCGATGTTTCTAACTCTCTATCCCTCTCCCTTCCTCTCTGTAAAAAATCAATAAAATATATTTTAAAAAAAATAATAATTATCTGTGTGTACCCTTAATTGTTTCTTAGAATAAATTTTTGGTGATAGAATTATTGGGTTTGTGTAATAATTTTGACACAAACAGGCTGCTACCAATTTGCACTTTTACCAGCAGTAAAATAGCACTCGTTTGAGCCCTTGCCAAACACATATTTTATAGTCTCTATGTATCTTTGTCAATTTCATAGATGAAAGATTATGTCTCTTTGTGAAATATAAAAGGTTCCTATAAAAGTATATTGGTTGGCTATTGCCAGAATACTGTACAACAAACAGCCACACAGTCTGTGGAGCATAAGATGAGATTTTGTTTCACATTCATGCACCTGTGGGTGACTGGGTCACAGACAATAGGCTTGACTCAGCCCAACTCTAGCGTGTGCTTGGGTCTTCTTCGTGGGTCTCACTCTCCTGGGACCAAAGGGCAACCTGGATATGTTCTGCGGGCAATGACAGAAACACAGGAGACTCAGTCTCTACTACATCACAGCCACAGGAGTTTCAAAGAAAGTCACCTGCCAAGCCAAGTGTCAAGGGGAAAGGGGTCCATGCCCCTTACCATGATGCCACAGTGGCTGGATGCCACTGCTGCAGGCAAGTGAAGCATCCAGATCAGTAATTCACACACAACTATGAAGCTGAACACTGTCCCATGCCCATGAGCAGCACTTCTTCCTTGGGAGTATACCTGCCTGGGAGTGCCTTGGGCCAGTGGACAGATTGAGGTATGAAGATCGGAGCAGGTAAGTTCTGAAGCAACAATGAGCTTGTAACGCTTGGAGAACTGCACTGGAGCCAGTGTGAGCAGAGCAAGGAACAGGGAAGGTGGGAGGGAGCCAGGGACCCATGTCACAGTGACATGCTTCAATTTAAAATGTGGGGAGAGTTGACTGGGATCCAGAGCAGCAACAGGGAGAATGTGTTCTTGGGCTCTTGCAGTTCAGAGCAGACAGTGGAAGCAGTGGGAAGCGATGGGATGTAGATGCAGACTACACAGGAGATGGGAGGGAAATGGGGCAAGGCCTGGGCCTCCAGGGAACAGTGGCTTGGAGAGTCAGCACACAACTGAACACCATGGCCTCGGTAACTTCACTTGGGGGGTGGGGAGGGTCAAGAGAAAAAGACGAAAGTCCAAGAGCTAAGCCTACTTTCTCCAGCTGGAGGAAGTGAGATTCAGGGGGTCCATGGAATGTCACCCCAACCTAGGTAGGAAAAAGGCTCAAGAAAGAGGGAGGGCGAGCTGGAGATGTGGATGAGAGATGGCTGAAGTGAGGGGTTGGTAGGTTCAACCCCTCAACCACTGTAAGTAAGGCACCAAGTCAACTTCTCCAAGAGGCTCTTTCTTCCCCTCATGGTCATGGAGGGCCCACAACTGCCCACTTCATTGACGAAGGACAATACTCCCCCAGACCACACACAGTCCTAGGTTCCCTCCTGTGGCTCAGCATTGGGCCAGACTTCCTCCTCCTGACAAAGGGACAGTCCCTCAGAAGGCTCCTCACTCTGCTCAGTACGTCCTAAAAAATGCTATTATTTTGAGAAAAAAAGAAAGGAATGACTATTGGGGAACAAACAACTTTGTTTTCAGGGACAAGGAGTCAAGGACCTGAGAGGCCAGTGTAGGTCGTAGCCCCTCAACTGTTCAACTGCTCCTCAGATACCTGTGCCTGGTGAGGTCCTGTCCTCTGGTCAAAGCGCCCCTCTCTCCTAAAGGCCCGGGCTGTTTACTGTCACTATAACAACACTGCTCCCTGGGCGGGGCTGTGGGGGGCGTGGCCAGGAGGCACTATTGTGATGCTCCCAGATGGGAGCCTGGAGTTGGCCAGTCAGGGGCTGGTGGGGTGGGGCGGGGCCAGCAGGGCCCTGCAGTAAGGGAGTTGATCTTCCCAGTGCAGTTCTCCAGGTGGTACAAGCTCATTCTTACCTGGAGTAAGTTCTGAAGCAACAATGAGCTTGTAACGCTTGGAGAACTGCACTCCGATCTTCCCACTGCTTCCACTGTCTGCTCTGAACTGCAAGAGCCCAAGAACACATTCTCCCTGTTGCTGCTCTGGATCCCAGTCAACTCTCCCCACATTTTAAATTGAAGCATGTCACTGTGACATGGGTCCCTGGCTCCCTCCCACCTTCCCTGTTCCTTGCTCTGCTCACACTGGCTCCAGTGCAGTTCTCCAAGCGTTACAAGCTCATTGTTGCTTCAGAACTTAC
>NW_005353362.1:13107-29194 GCF_000412655.1 Myotis brandtii
TTCGTGCACTGGGCCTCTAGTAAATAAATAAAACCCATGGAACCTCGACAAACAATAAACAAAGGCCAGAAGACAATGCAGGATTGACATCACTAATCTTTCTCTCAGCCTTTCCCAGAGGACCAACAGCCGCTTGCTAGGGTCACTACGGTGCGGTGGGGAAAGAGAAATAATCATACTTTTTAAGGATTACAGGACGCTGGCTCTGAACTGACTCACCATTCAGAGTAGGGGCTCAAGGAGGACAGGTGACCAATGAAGCTGGTTTTTGCAAGACATTATTTCTTTTTTTTTCAAATGCAGTTGACATACATATTATATTAGTTTCAGGTGTACAACATAATGATTAGACACTTATATGTTACAAAGTGATCATCTCACTAAGTCTATTACCCATCTCACATCATTACAATATTATTGACTGTATTCCCTCTGCTGTACTTTACATCCTCCTCCTTTTTTTTTTTAATCCTCATCTGAGGGTATTTTTTTCATTGATTTTCAGAGAGAGGGAAAGACAAAAAGAAATGCCAATGTGAGAGAAACACATTGATTGGTTGCCTCCTGCATGAGCCCTGACCAGGAGGAGGCTGCAGCCTAGGTACGTGCCCTTAGCCGGAATTGAACCCAGGACCCTTCAGTCTACAGGCTGACACTCTATCCACTGAGCCACATCGGCTAGGGCCCCCTGACTATTTTTACAACTGGGTATTTACACCTGTTCACCCTTCCACCCAAGCCCCCTCATATCTGGCAACCATCAATTTGTTCTTTGTATCTATGAGTTTGTTTCTGTTGGTTTATTAAATTTTGTTGTTTTGTTAATCCTCACCTGAGGATATTTTTCCATTGATTTTTAAAGAGAGTGGAAGGGAGAGGAAGAGACAGAGAGAAACATTGATGTGAAAGAGACACATCAATTGGTTGCCTCCTGCATGCACCATGACCAGGGCTGGGGAACCTGCAACCAAGGTATGTGCCCTTGACCAGAATCAAACCTGGGACCTTTCAATCTGCAGGCTGAAGCTCTATCCACTGAGCCAAACCAGCTAGGGTGCTTTATTAATTTTTTTAGATTTCACATATTTGCCTTTTTCTGTCTGACTCATGTCCTTTAGCATAATACCTTCTATAATACCTTCCATGTTTTCACAAATGGCAAGATTTCTTTTTTATGACCAAGTAATATTCCATTATATACCATATCTTCTTTATTCATTCATCTATTTTTTTTAATATATTTTATTGATTTTTTACAGAGGAAGGGAGAGGGATAGAGAGTTAGAAACATTGATGAGAGAGAAACATCGATCAGCTGCCTCCTGCACGCCCCCTACTGGGGATGTGCCCGCAGCCAAGGTACATGCCCTTGACCAGAATCGAACCTGGGACCCTTGAGTCCGAAGGCCGACGCTCTATCCACTGAGCCAAACCGATTAGGGCAATCCATTCATCTACTGATGGACACTTAGGTTGCTTTTATATCTTCGCTATCCTATATAATAAAAGCCTAATATGCTAAGTGTCCGGTCGACCAATCAAAGTGTAATATGCTAATGATATGCTAAGGCCATTCAACCTGCTCTCTATGATATGCACTGACCACCAGGGGGCATACAGTCGACTGGTCGACCAGTCACTATTATGTGCACTGACCACCAGGGGACAGATGCTCCAACTGGTAGGTGAGCTTGCTGCTGGGGTCCGGCAAATTGGGACTGAGTGAGACTAGCCAGACATGCCCTGGAGCCCTCCCTCAGTCCCTCCCTGGCTGGCCAACCTCCCGCATCCCTTCCTGGCCCCAGTCGTGCACCAGTGGGGTCCCTCGGCCTGGCCTGCACCCTCTCGAAATCCGGGACCCCTCAGGGGATGTTGGAGAGCCAGTTTCAACCCGATCCCGCAGGCCAAGCCAAGGGACCCCATTGGTGCACAAATTCGTGCACCGGGCCTCTAGTTGTAAATAATACTGCAATGAATATAAGGGTGCATATATCTTTTCAAATTAGTGTTTTAGATTTCTTTGAATAAATACCCAGAAGTGGAATTGCTGGGTCATATTCAAGTTCTATTTTTAATTTTTTGAGGAACCTTCATACTGTTTTCCATACTGGCTACACCAATTTACAATCCCACCAACAGTACATGAGGATTCCCTTTTCTCCACATCCTCCCCAACATTTGTTGTTTGTTGACTAATTGATGAGAGCCATTCTGACAAATGTGAGGTGATAGCTCATTGTAGTTTTAATTTGCATTTCCATGATGACTAGGGACATTAAGCATCTTTTCATAGGTTTATTAGCCATCTATATGTCCTCTTTTTATTTTATTTATTTTTTAATTTTTATTGTTGAAAGTATGACAGATGTCCTCCTTTTTTTCTCATTTACCCCCTCCACCCATCCACCCTCTACCATCCTCTTTGGAGAAATGTTTGTTCAAGTCCTCAGTCAATTTTTTAATTGGATTTTTTTGCGGGGGGGAATAGTGTTAAGTTGTATGAGTTCCTTATACATTTTGGATATTAATCCCTGTCAGATGTATCATTGGTGAATATCTTCTTCCATTCAGTAGATTGTCTTTCATTTTGTTGATGGTTTCCTTTACTGCACAAAAACTTTTTAGTTTGATGTAGTCCCATATTTTTATTCTTTTCTTTTGTTTCTCTTGCTTGAGAAGACATATCCAAAAAATTATTGCTAAGAGCAATGTGAAAGAGTTAACTGCCACCCTAGCCAGTTTGGCTCGGTGGATAGAGCATCAGCCTGCGGACCAAAGGGTCCCAGGTTTGATTCCAGTCAAGGCACATACCTTGGTTGCAGGCTCCTCCCCAGCCCGGGCCCTGGTCTGGGCTTATGCAGGAGGCAACCAATCAATGTGTTTCTCTCACATTGATACTTCTCTCTGTCTTTCCCTCTCTCTTCCACTCTCCCTAAAAATCAATGAAAAAATATCCTTGGGTGAGGATTAACAAAAAAAAAAAAAAAAGAGTTAACTGCCTATGTTTTCTTCTAGGAGTTCTTTTGTGTGTGTGTGTGTCAATACAGATTCTTATTTTCACTTTTAAAAAATCTAACATACATATTCGGAATTTAATTACTATGTTTTTTCTTCTTTCTAGAGATGTGACATCTGTTTTCTAGTCAGTAATGTTCTATCAAACATTGTATTAAGCCAATGTACTAAATCAAAGCAGACAGATGACCAATAAAGCTGTTTGCTATCTCCTATTCCTGCTGAGCTATACCAATAGAACAACATCTTGGTAGGAAGACATTGACAGGAAGAAGGAATTACTGAGCCCCTACAACAGAAAACTTGACAAACTGATCTATACAGAAAAGGTTTTAAGCAAACCTGCACAAACACTTAACATGCTATAAGTCTGCTTCCAGCATAAACACATTCACTGGTGCCCAGCAAAATAGCACCAACAGAAAAAGTATTTCCACTTTCATACCAATAACAACTAAAAAGCATACAGCATAGTGGGTAATCATGGAAGTTCCAAGATTATAGAAGACAAAACGCTACAAAGACAGCAAATGTAAGGCTAGAAATTGATTTTCACACGTAGTTTTTAAATAAAAAACATATCTCTTGGTTGATTCTTACAGCCAAGACTAGCTGTACTAAAGAAGCTTTGGAAATCATAAGACAGGCAGAGCTGGCTTGAGTGACACTCTCGATAAATACTCCCAAACAGTCAAAAACCACATGGAGGCTGAAGGACTGAAATTTTGACACATATAAAAGCTGTGCGTTCACAAAAAGATTGATGCATAGCCTTCTGGGACAAAGGGAATACAACAGAGGGCGCTGACACACCAACCGTATGCTGAGGGAGCCCCCCGCCCCCTTGGAAAGCTGGATATATGTGGGCTTACTCCAGAGGAAACCAACTCAGAAGCCCCTGAGAGAGGTGTACTTGGGGAGGGGTACTCGTGTTACTAAACAAGAAAAAATAGGTCCCAGCAGGAGCAGGTCACTTTTTTTTGTCCCATCAGTTCTTAACTTTTGTGAAGAGTTACAGAATAGAGTCAGTCTTTCTAGGATGTTTTCTTCTCTCACTAGCTGGAGCCTCTCCCAGTGTCCTGGGCAATGGACGTGGGGACCATCTCCTTGCCTGGAGGTGGGACTTCATGCTGCAGATGGTTCTGAGCTGCTGGCAGAGAGGATGATTTACACAGTGAAGTCACCGCGAAACCACTGCTTTAGTCCAGCCCCTGGCCTCTTTTTCTGCTCTGTAGTCCAGAACATCTCTCTAAAAGCCAGAAAACCGGTAAACATGAGCAGCGTGTCAAAATGTCAGCAGCCACGTCATCTGAATGGTGCTGTAAGGTTGTGAAAGCACCATGTTAAACCCCAAGTCCACTCCAGCAGCTGTTCTTCAATATATTTTTCTACAAATAAATCCATTTGTTAAAAATAGGTGTGTGGGGAGCACCAAGACGTAGCCTGCCAGTCTCTCTCCCCAGATAGTGTTCCTGCAGGTTCCCAAATGTCTCTATGGTCCAAGCTTGAAGTGTTAATGACAAAGAATGAAAACAGTAGCCATGCCTTTATGAAAAGATGGCAGGGAATGAGTTATGTAATGACAAGAGTTATAGTTCAGAAGAGACAAGAGTACTTCTGTTAACAGGAAAGCCAAACCCTGCTGGAGTACTAGGTGCAGTAAACAAGCCTTTATCAGTAACGGGAAGGAAGCCATGTGTTAGAAGCACTGGAGCAGAGACCTGAAGAAATGTTAATGTAAATTCAGAGCTGAGCCCTTCAACTGGAAATCCATCAAGTGAACAGAGTTCAGAGGCAGCAGAAACTGGACTTAGTGAAAATGGAGAGAACCCTGTGGAAATTATTTCTGTCACACCTGTAAAGAACATTGACCCAGGCCCTAGCCGGTTTGGCTCAGTGGTTAGAGCATCAGCCATCGGACCAAAGGGTCCCAGGCTTGATTCCGGCCAAGGGCACATGCCCAGATTGTGGGCTCAATCCCCAGTGGGGAGCATGTAGGAGGCAGCCAATCGATGGTTCTCTCTCATCATTGATGTTTCTATCTCTTTATCCTTCTCCCTTCCTCTCTGAAATCAATAAAAATATATATTTTTAAAAGAATATTGACCCAATACAGAATGAAATTAATTCTGATCAGGCTGCTCAGGGCAATATCAGCAGTGACCAGGGAAAGAACAGTAACAGCAACTGGTGCAGAAAATATCTAACAAAAGACAGAGGAGAAAGTAGGTGAATCAGGACCACCTGCCCCTGCAAGCCCCAGGAGAGGACATCGACCTGAATCTGAAGCCTAGGATAATACAACCAAAAATAACAACATAAGTGAACCTCTTAGCAAGGGAAGAAAGAGAGCCCGGGCTCCATCCCCAGTAAGGGATGTGCAGGAGGCAGCCGATCAATGATTCTCTCTCATCATTGATGTTTCTCTCTCTCTCTCCCTTTCCCTTCCTCTCTCTGAAATAAAAACATATTTTACAAAAAAAAGAAAGAAAAGACAGCACCAATAGAGACAAATTGACTTACAATGGTAACAAGAAAACTCATTTGCAAAGGAGAAAATAAAGGCTAAACAGAAACTGGCTCCAGCTTCTGCAAAAACTTGAATTGAAAATGTCCCTGAACAGAAAATGAAGTTGACTTTAGAACACACACTTTCTGCCTTGAAAGCTGAAAGAAACTGTCACTTCCTTTCCACTGATCGCAAGTCCTTTGATGGAAATGTACAGCAGGCCTCTTCAGAGAGACGCTAAAGCAACTCCTACCTCCCCCAAAGCTTTTCTTACAAAAGGTTAATAATTAAGCAAATTGCGTAACACTTGGTTCCAGTTCCTGCATAGCTGGAGTTTAAAGGCATAATACACCATTAATTTTCATGCTTCCGTTTTTAAAGAAAGTAACAGAATGTCCTTCACTGACGCTGAAAATTCATCAGTGGAATTGCCATGTTACACAAGAAAAGAAGGGAAGTCTACTGAATTAATTTTTTAGAGGAAGAGAACAGATTAAATATTTGTTTTTCCTTTTGGAAACTTTTATGTATAACTAGAAAAGTGCAACTGGTAGGGTCCCTAGTGGCTGCCAGCTGCTGGCCGAGTACTCCCTCCCTTCACCTGGCCGCCTGCTGCCGCTGCTGCTGCCACCACCACCAATGGCCAGGGCCTCCCTCCCTTCCCCCGGCTGGCCCTGCCCCTGGTCGAACTCCCGGACAACTTCTGGTCGAGGAGACAATTTGCATACTACACTTTTTTTATATAGAATTCTTTCCACCTGCCTGCTTTTCTGCAAAACTGCAATATACAGATTGCAGTTCCCTGCTATGAAAAGTGATGTGGCAATTTTATAAATTTTGCTTTCTGACTTTTATCAAAGTGAGAAAATATTTAAAATTATTATTGATTTTATCTCACTTCATATTTTGATTTCTGCTCCATTTTAGTTTAATATAATTTGCAATAAATGTACATATTGTTGCTTCATAAAGCATTTAACTTTAAAATGGTTTTTACTCCTGTGATTATGTTGGAATATCTGGAATTTTAAAGGAGTAAAGACTGTCCAACATTTGGTTTCATGAAGTTTATCACCATGTTTTTATTATTAATGTAAAAAAAGTCAACATTTTAAAATAGTTGGACTTTGGCAACTTTGTGAAAAACGTTGGAGATGTTTAAGGTTGCTATTAACTTTCAGCATTGTGCTCTTAGGACGTAAGATTTTTGCTTTGGTTTGCCAGTCTGGGCTCAGTTTTTATGTTTATCCTAGAAGACAACTGTTGCATCAATAACTGTCGCTTGGCACCGTTCAGCATAGGTAACGTATGCACCTTTGTGTACACATAATCATATCTAAGTTTTTTGCATAAATAAATGCTTCTAGATGAAAAAAAAAGTGTGTAGGTGAGTATTCTCTTCTGTGTATTCAAACTCCTGGTAGTACTTCTCCATGAGATTTCTTTGTAATAACTGGAACTCAAGAGTCCAGGATAATATCTTCTAAACATCCAACCACAGCTTCAAATGCTGCCTCAGAAGCAGTGAGAGACAGCCAAGCTCTCCTCCTGGAGGGTGTCCATCTTTGCCTCCATGTCCACCCCCCAGCAGGGGAGCAGGCCCTTCTGCCTCCTGCCCTGCCCGAGACCCAGGCCCAAATTCCTTTCTGCTTTGCAGTGCCCCCACCACCAGGGGAAGCCTAACCACCAAGGCCACGGTCAGCTCACAGTCCAGCGTCCAGCAGAGTCAGTGCCTGCTGGAGGCCACAAGCCCCGGCCTTGAGCTCCCCAGCTGCAGCTCTTCCAGGAGTTTTATGGTTTAATTTTATGGTTTTAATCCATTTTGAGTTTAATTTTTTCCTACAGTGTAAGAAAGTATTCTAGCTTTATTTTTTGCATGTACCTGTCCAGTTTTTCCAGCACTGTTTATTAAAGAGACTGGCTTTATTGGTTGTATATTCTTGCCTCCTTTGTGGTAGATTAATTGTGGTAGATACGGCATGGGTTTTCTTCTGGGCTCTGTATTCTACTTCATTGACTTATGTATCTGTTTTTATGCCAGTACCATGCTCTTTTTTTTTTTTTAAAGATAAAATAAGTTTTTATTTATAGTCTTGTAGTAAAGGGGGAAGTCATAAGTTGCAAGAGAATTCTTCAGCAGTATGTGTAACTGTAGAGCGCACCTGGGAAGGCACATGAGCATTTCTTTAGTTATTGTCAGCTAAATCCAGTGGCATAGGCAGAACCACGTCCTGGAAACACGCCTTGCCAGAGGCAGGAGTGTTGTCAGCTTGACCTTCAGCCCAGGTGCCAGGGGGTGGGTTTTGTTATCTAAATCCAGCCAAGCACCAGGAATGAATACAACTCGAGCCCATCCAAGAATGCACATAATCTTTGTCTTGACCTTTAGTAAAACTTCCTGGTATTTTGCTGTATAAAATAAACACGCTGTATTGGCTCTGGGTCCCTGTCTCTCCATCAGAGGACAGTGGTCCCACCCGGCCCCAGCTTTTTCCTTCCATCTCTGAGGCTGTCTCTTTCTTTCATTTTCTCAATCCCCAGCAGCCCCTACTCAGGAACCAGACCACTCTCTAGCAACACTGGACTCGGAAAAGAGAGAAATATTTACATATAACATACTTTCTATTTCCATGTAATGGAATCAAACACAGACTGAGACTACAGAGTATAAACTAGAAATCAGCAAATGTAGGGAATGGAGTAGAAAAAAGACAAAAGAAATTAGCACTAAACACACAAAACCCTTCACTGGGATCTGCTGACCACAGCAAAAACCAGGGCCGAATCTCCCAATGGGGACAGGTTCTAGAACAGTCAGAAAGGGAGTGGGTGGAGGGTGGGAAGGGGCTGCACTGGAGTGCAGGTTTCATAAATTGCTCTTGGTATTTATACAATAGCAGTTGGCTCAGAACTTAATTGAATTGTAGGACACTCAGCTGGTGTTACAGAATTGCTTGGTGTGTGGAAAACCTACACACCTGGTGTCAAAAATGTTGTGAGTGTGGTAGTAGTATGAGAATAAGAGAAACATTGGATTGTTTTTCTTACACAAAAAGATTACTGGCCCAGCTGGCATGGCTCAGTGGTTGGGCGTCAACCTATGAACCAGGAGGTCACAGTTCGATTCCCAGTCAGGTTGCAGGCTCAGTCCACAGTGTGGGGCGTGCAGGAGGCAGCCAATCAATAATTCTCTCTCATCATTGATATTTCTATCTCTCTCTCCCTCTCCCTTCCTCTCTGAAATCAATAAAGACATATTTTTTTAAAAAAACAAAAAAGGTTACTGTGATTCACCAGGAGAAGTGGGCCACCAGCATTTTTCATCTCCAACTTCAAGCTGAAGAGGCTAAATTCCTAGTGAGTGTGTCTGAGAGGTCAGGAATCCCCTTTCTCAACAATAGGATAATGGCTCCATCTCAGGTGCAGCAGGTCAAGAATATTGGGGTCCTGATCACTGGTTCCCCAGCTCACTGGTAGGGCAGAGGTCCCATACTAGGAAAGGAACCTGAGAAGACCAGAAGCTACCACACCGACTCAGCTCCCTGAACAGGGGGTTCACAGATATTGCCCAGAGGGAGAGGCTTCCAATAAGAAAAGAGAGGGTTTTTTTTTGTTTTTTCCTTTTTGTTAGAGAGTGGAAGGGAGAGGGAGAGACAGAGAGAAACATAGATGTACGAGGGACACATCAATTGGTTGCCTCCCGCACACACCCTGACCAGGGTTGAGATCGAACCTGCAACCACGGTACGTGCCCTTGACTGGACTTGAACCAGGGACCCGTCAGTCCACAGGCCGGCGCTCTAGCCACTGAGCCAAACCTGCTAAGGCAAGGAAAGAGAGTTTTGAAACTCTCTCCAAAGAAACTGACTTTCCTTGAAATAGAGTATGAAGTTCAAGTTCCAGTTCAATAGCTCCTCTTAATTAAAAGCAACTAACTAAACTGCAGGCTAGCTAGTTCGCCTGAGAAAACCAGTAGAAGAGACAGTTAAGAGCCCACCTTCTCAAAAACTGTCCTCAAACACTACCCTTGACTGAACTTAATTGGATCAGACAATGAACAATGTATGTCCCAGGGCACTGTCGAAAATAATACAGTAATTAGCCAGTAATTAGTGCAGCCTGGTATTGCACATATGGGTGTAATGCCAAATGAAGCAGACAGCTTAACAGAGATCAGGGCAAAGACAGTCAAAAAAAAGCCCTGCTAAAAACATGGTCACCCCTGGGTGAATGTGGAGGTGCCCGCAATGCGCCCTCAAGGAATGTCATCAGAGGCTCCTCACTGCAGGGGGAATAGGCTCCACTCAAATAAACTCCTGAGACCACAAAACAAACAAGAAAACAACAACAAAGACAAGTCAGGAAGCCTCTTCCATCATGTGAGGACACATTGAGAAAGCGGCCATCTGTGAGCAGGCTCTCACCAGACATCAAATCTTCTGACACCTTAATCTTGGAGATCCTGTCCTCCAGGACTGTGAGAAATAAATGTCTGTTGAGCCCAGCTGGCGTGGCTCAGTAGTTGAGCGTTGACCTATGAATCAGGAGATCATGGTTTGATTCCCAGTCAGGGCACATGCCCAGGTTGTGGGCTCAATTCCCGGTGTGGGGTGTGTGGGAGACAGCCAATCAATGATTCTCTCTCATCATTGATATTTCTGTCTCCCTCTCCCTCTCCCTTCCTCTCTGAAATCAATAAAAATATATTTTAGAAAGAAAGAAGAAAGAAAGAAAGAAAGAAAGAAAGAAAGAAAGAAAGAAAGAAAGAAAGAAAGAGATTCCTCTCACACCTGCTAGAAAGGTTAACATGAAAACACTGGAAAATGCCAAGCCTGAGAAGGGAGAGCAGCCAGGCCTATGCATATCCTGTGCTCCCTATGACTAGCATCTCATTGCCAAGAAGAGACCCAAGAGAAAGGTGGACAGAGGTTTACCTAATAGCACTATTCTTTTTTTTTCTTTTCTTTATTGATCAAGTTATTATATATGTGTCCTTGTCCCCACATTACCCCATCCCCCCCACTCATGCCCTCACCCCCCTGTTGTCTGTGTCCATTGGTTAGGCCTATATGCATGCATATAAGTCCTTTGGTTGATCTCTCCCACTTACCCCCACCTTCCCATGTCCCCTTTTCTAGGTTTGATGGTCTGATTGCACTATTCTTTTTTAAATTCTTTATTATTGAAAGTATTACATATGTCCCCTTTTCTCCCCGTTGTCCTCTACCAACTTGCCCCCACCCCCAGCCCTGGCCTTCACCCCCCTCCATTGTCTGTGTCCATGGGTTATGCTTATATGCATACAATTTCTTTGGTTGATCTCTTCCCTCCCAACTGCCCGACACACACACACCCTCCCGTCTTCCCTCTGAGGTTTGACGATCTGCTCGATGCTTCCATGTTTCTGGATCTATTTTTGCTCACCAGTTTATGTTGTTCGTTACATCCCGCAAATGAGTGAGATTATGTGATACTTAACCTTCTCTGACTGGCTTATTTCACTTAGCATAATGCTCTCCAGGTCCATCCATGCTGTTGCAAATGGAAAGAAAACTCTTAGCATTTACAACAGCACTATTCTTAATAGCCCTATTTCAGAAACTGCCTACATGTTCATCAGCAACAAAACTCAAATAAATGGAAGTGTATGCACCAATGCAAGACCAGGAATGAGAATAAGAAGGTCTTGCCCAGCTGGCACGGCTTAGTGATGGAGCGATGACCTGTGAATCAGGTCCCTGCCTTCCCGGCAACACTACAGCAAGGTGGCGGCTGACTGGGAAAGCCCCCAACTTCTTCAAGCTGGTGGAGGACCTCAAGACCCAGGAGAGCGAGGAGCAGAAGCGGAATGGGGAGGGTGGTATCCTGCGATCATCAAGCCCTGAAACCAGGTGCTGATCTTGTCGGTCCCCTTCTGGCGTGATGGCTCCAGGGAGGTCCTCGAGGGCTACCCAGCCCAGCACAGCCAGCACTACGGGCCCTGCCAGGGAGGTGTTCATTACAGCACTGATGTGAGTGTAGAGGAAGTGAAAGCGTTGGCTTCTCTGATGACATAAGCGGGCAGTGGTTGATGTGCCATTTGGGGGTGCCAAAGCTGGTGTTAAGGTCAATCCCAAGAACTACCGATCATGAATTGAAACGATCACAAGGAGGCTCACCATGGAGCTGGTAAAGAAGGGCATGATTGGTCCTGGCAGTGATGTGCCTGCCCCAGGCATGAGCACGGGCCAGCTGGACATGCCCTGGAGTGCTGACACCTACGCTAGCACCCCTGGGCACTATGGTATTAATGCCCATGCCTTCACGGGCAGCCCATCAGTCAGGGTGGATTCCATAGACAGATGGATCTCTGCTACTGGCCGGGGAGTGTTCCATGGGATTGGAAACTTCATCAGTGAAGTTTCTTCCATGAGCATTTTAGGGATGACACCAGGGTTTGGAGATAAAGCATTTGTTGTTCAGGGATTTGGCAATGTGGGCCTGCACGCTGAGATATGTGCATCACTTTGGTGCTAAATGTATTGGTGTTGGTGAATCTAATGGGAACATATGGAATCCAGATGGTACTGACCCAAAGGAACTGGAAGACTTCCAATTGCAACATAGTTCTATCCTGGGCCACCCCAAGGCCAAAGCTTTATGAAGGGAACATCTTTGAAGCCAACTGTGACATGCTGATCCCTGATGCCAGTGAGAAGCAGCTGACCAAGTCCAATTCACCCAGAACCAAAGCCAAGATCATTGCTGAAGGTGCCAATGGACCAACAACTCCAGAAGCTGATCAGATTTTCCTGGAGAGGAACACTGTGGTCATTCCAGATCTCTACTTGAATGCTGGATTAGTGACAGCATCTTACTTTGAGTGGCTGAAGAACCTAAATTATGTCAGCTATGACCATTTGACCTTCAAATATAAAAGGGATATGAGCATGTACTATATAAAACATTTTTTAAAATATATTTTTATTGATTTCAGAGAGGAAGGGAGAGGGAGAGAGAGATAGAAACATCAATAATGAGAGAGAATCACTGATCGGCTGCCTCCTGCATGCCCGCCACTGGGGATGGAGCCTGCAACCCCAGCATGCACCCTTGACCAGAATCAAACCGGGGACCGTTCCCTCCGCAGGCCAATGCTCTATCCACTGAGCCAAACCAGCTAGGGCTAAACCATGTTTTATAAAGCACAGAGGGAATCTGACATGCCAGACATTCAAGAAATGTATTACACATCTATCTTCCTACAGATACACATGTAGACTGGTTTAAACAACAACACCAAAAAGAAATATAGACTGGTTTAATAAAAATTATATATAAATACATGGAATGGTTAGAGAAGTATAGTGGTTACATAAATATTGAAAGAATGACAGAAGAAGTGTACCATAGTGTTAAAATCAGTTCTAAGGGAGATAAATGGTACAGATATGCATATAGGCACACATGCTATCTCTGTAGATTGGTAAAGGTATACATTTGTATGTAAATAGTGATTAGATAAATATAATGTTTAAATGGACACTATGTGTAGAACTCATTTCTTCAGGTTTCTTGACAGATCACATAGATACCATGATTCAAAAAATATACGCTCAGATATTTAAGTTAAGTACAATTGTTAAGGCATCTGGAGTCTGAAAAGTTTTTCCCACCAAAAGCTCATCAGGTCAAGAGGAGAGTGGTTCTGTCCAGTGCTGTGCCCTCGGGCACCAATGGGAGCACATGCCCAAGGAGGCAGCACCAGCCAGTGGTGAGGCTGGATGAGAAATGTGAGGAAGTGAAATGTGAGGAAGGGCACTGAATCAGCACTGAGCACTCAGTATGTGCCAGGGGAGCACCTCCTTTCAAATTACCTCCAGCAGAAAATTATTCTATTATCCCCAAGTTAGAGTAGAGGAAACGGGTCCAAAAAGTTACACTAGTAACTCTGTAAACCTAACCTGTGAGAATTAGTGGGAGGCAGGAATAATGCTGCAACAGTCCTTCACTGCCACCTTCTGGCCAGTGGAGATGGGCTCAGTCCTGTTTCCCAAGGTGAAAACCACCTGGGGATGCTGTGCCCTTACCTGCCTGACTCAAAGGCCAGGCCCCAGTGGGGCCAGGGTGGGTAACTGATGGGCCTGGGGGGACTGTGGCCTGGGGGGAGTTGCTGTGCCTGGCCTGGAGGGAAACACAAAGGAGACGTCCGGAGCCACAGAAATTTCAGAGATAAGCAAACACAGGGAGACATTAGATATAGAAATAAAAATTGAACAACTCAGAGACCAAAGGGAAAAACAGAGAAGACCCAGGAAGAAACAAGGGATGCAGAAACACTAAGCCCCACAGAAGGCTGAGGGCCTGTGGGAGGGTTCTCCAGCAGGAAGGCCCTGGCGGCTACTGTCCTGGATTCCCAGGCAATCCTCCAGCCCCGAGTGAGCACCCACCTTCAGAAGGCCCTGGGCGCTCTAATTCCTAGTCCTTTCTGGGATTTCCTGGCACAAATCAGTTCATCGCAGGGCTTTCCCCAGGACAGGCGAGGTACTGCCTCTGCTCTGGGGGGCACAGCCTTACAGCTTTCCTGTGTCCGTTCTTTCTCTAGGAGAATCTGTGTGCTGTTCTCCTTTGTACAGAATGTGTATTTTCACATCCATAAAACTCTGTAGCACTTGCCTGAAACAGCACTGACTCAGGGTTTCCTTCCATCTGGCTCTGTCCCGTGGAAGCTGATCAAGTTGGAGGGCCTAGAGATCATTCCTGGGCTTCGACCCAGCCTGGCAGACAGACAGAACTTACTCTAACTTAGTGTGGACGCCTGTGGCTTCAGTGCTCAGGGGAGTCAGCTCAGCAGAACCAGGACCAGCTCCTTGCTGGCACTTAGCAGGCTCCTGGACGGTGCAGGCAAGTTGACAGTGGAGGGACTAGTGAAGGGAGGAAACGCTGACCTCCCCCGCTCAATCCACCACTCATTCTCCTTCCCCCCCTTCTTACCCTCCCCACCTCGTCTCACCCCCAGGCACATTCAACAAACACTGCAATTTATGGCCCAGAGGCCTTTATCCCTCTTTTGTAGGAGGGAACCCTAGGGGAGGGTTGCAGCAGAATATTCATGGGTTTTCAGTTGTACTTTTTGGTATATTGATGCACCAAAATGAGGGCATAGAAGGGCCAGGGTCATTTTCTGGTCAGCTTTGTCTCGATCTTGGATTTGTTTGGTCTAATTGCTTTTTTTTTGTTGTTTGTTATTTAGCCCCTGACTTCATCTGTCCTTGGGTTTGGCTGGCACTGATGGCACTAAATGGGTCTGTTATTTATCTCCCAGATCAGGGTGATTTAAATTCTTTATTCTCTGGTTAGAGAGGAGTGGTGTAGATCATTTACTCTCAAGTGTCCTTGGTTGGGGAAGACAAGATCTTGTGGTTAACTAGCTGGCTCTAATTTGCTTGACTTGTTTGGCCCTATTTGTCTAACCATTTGCCTCGGTTTCCCTTTTCCCACTTGTCAAAAATTCTCCTAACAGGTAACTATCCTGCCTCTTCGCTACATCCTAACTGCTCTCCACACCCTGCTCCCGCGGGTATAACACAGAATATCAGCAGTGCCAACTTCATGGGCTGATTGAGGGCTCAGTGAGTTTGCACTGCAAAGTGAGGTACTGGACAGAGGTAAGACTGGGGGCTCTGGAGTCATACTAGCCTTGGAGAATACACTTAAGCTCTTCAAACTTCATTTTTCAACTGTAAAATTAGCATAATGATTCTATAAACACATGGCTCACATCTAATTAAATTATGAGAGACCCTGAAGGCCTTGAGAGGTGAAACTTGGCCACTATGGCCCTACCTCTAGAATGACCAGCCTGCCCAGCCATGGCTGCTGATTCTCAGAAACCACCATACCACGCCATCACACACTGCAGGCTTTCCCGAATTAGCAGTCCCTTGCTTCTTCAGAGCCTCCTCCTTCCTGGCATTCACGGAGAGTCCTTAATTATGCGAATGGTGTTCAGTTGGTTTTCTCACACAATGTAAACACAATAAAGTGATAGGCAGTACCCAGTCCAGTTTTCTTTTGTTCGTTTGTTTTTATTTTGTTAATGCTCACCCGGGGATATTTTTCCACTGATTTTTAGAGAGTGGAAGGGAGGGGGAGAGACAGAAACATCTATGTGAGAGAGACACATAGATTGGTTGCCCGGACTGGGGCCGGGATCAAGTCCGCAACCAAGGCATGTGCCCTTGATCAGAATCAAACCCGAGACCCTTCAGTCCACAGGCCAAGGCTCTACTAACTGAGCCAAACCAGCCAGGTCAGTACCCAGTCCTGTTTAACAGCACCACCTTTGCTGGGACCCGTGAAGCCTCCCGTGTACTAGTATACTCTGCCTCGCTCTTTCCTGCCTTTTACTGCTGTTCAGTGTGAGTGAGTCTCAGCAAATCTGTGTAGGGGCCCTTTAAGAGGAATGCCTGGGATTCCAACAGCCCTATCAGGACTGCTTTTAATAATAATAATAAATCCCTAACCAGTTTGGCTCAGTGGATGGAACATCCGCCTGCGGACTGAAGGGTCCCAGGTTTGATT
>NW_005353362.1:29369-42894 GCF_000412655.1 Myotis brandtii
GATGTTTCTAACTCTCTATCCCTCTCCCTTCCTCTCTGTAAAAAATCAATAAAATATATTTTAAAAATAATAATAATAAAAATAACCCAAGAAACAATGTATTAGGGAAGAAAAATTTTCCACTACCATTGAAGACAGAAACAGAAAAAGGGATGCTATAGCCTGGCCAGCATGGCTCAGTGGTTGAGCATAGACCTATGAACCAGGAGGTCACTGTTCAATTCCCGGTCATGCCTAGGTTTTGGGTTCAATCCCCAGTGTGGGGTGTGTGTGAGGCTGCCAATCAATGATATATTTTCTTTCTCTCTCTCTCTCTCTCTCTCTCTCTCTCCCTTCCTCTCTGAAGTCAATAAAAATATATTTAAAAAAGAAAAAGAGCCCTGGCCGATTTGGCTCAGTGGATAGAGCATCAGCCTGTGGACTGAAAGGTCCCAGGTTCGATTCTGGTCAGGGTCACATGCCTGGGTGTGGGCTTGATCCCCAGTAGGGGGCATGCAGGAGGCAGCCAATCAATGATTCTCTATCATCATTGATGTTTCCATCTCTCTCTCCCTCTCCCTTCCTCTCTGAAATCAATAAAAATAGATTTAAAAGAAAAAAGGATGCTATAATAGATTATAAATTCCTAATTAGGCAGGTCATGGTGGGCAGTCATGCCCCAGGCCTATGACTTCTTTAATGAAAGGTTTTAAGCCAGCCCTGTCCATTGTTCTTGTGCCTCTGGGTTAACAGACATTTGAAAAAACAAAAGTAATACCCCTCAGAGGAGCTATTAACATGAGCATACAATCTTGTTAACTATCCTATAAGCCAATCCCCACCTTGCTTTCTCCTTAATTTCAAATGCATAAGAAAAGCTGTGAAACTGTTATTTTCGGGAGCATTTGAAATATTGCTCTGCAGCGTATGTCATCAGTTTGGCTCAATAAACTCACAAAATTCTCTGCAGGTTTGGACATCCTTAGGTGGGCATATTTATAGTTTTACTACATACACAGCCTTGAACTATATATATAAGCAGTATTCTATTGTTTTACTGGGTATGCTATCTATCCTAATCCATGTATATATGCATGACTAGTTCACTAGCTTCACTGCAAATTAAAGTTCTAACCCACAAAACTGCCATATTATCTTTCTCTGCCAATGAAGGTGAGCGGAGCTGCCACCTTGGGAATATTGATGATTTTAGGCTGGCTAATTTTAACAAACAGCAGAGTTGGGAGAAGATATGAAAACCAAATAGAAGTAATCCTTTGTAAGAGGACATTCACATTTATAAAGGACATTTTAATCTGTACATGGAGAAGGCCTTGCATGTAAATCTGCCTAACAATCTTACCCTTGTTTGTTGTGCTTTACCTGGTAACTTCCCATAACTACCTCTTCACCCCCAACATCTTCTCTTGCTTTTAGCTGAAAGTGGATGGGATTTAAGGTGACGGCTTCCACTATTTTAGCGAGTTATTCAGTGTTCTTGGGTCTCTCCCTTGTAAACAAGAGGTGTACATGTTATTAAAATTTATTCCATTTTTCCCACATAACCATCTCAAGTTGATTATTAGACCAGTCAAAAGAACCTTCGATGGGAGTGGAAAATTTTTCTTCCCTAGTACATTGTTTCTTGGGTTATTTTTATTTTTATTTTTATTTTTATTAAGCGCAGTCCTGATGGGGCTGTTGGAGTCCCAGGCATTCCTCTTAAAGGGCCCGCACACAGGTTTACTGAGACTCACTCACTCAGAGCTCAGCACTGGGACAGCAGTACGCAAGGTGCCAGGAACATACTGTGAGAAACTGAATGGTCTGGCTTCAGGGTAAGAGCTGGAGGAGCAGCTTTCTCCCAGACAAAAATGGTGCTAGAGTGTGGGGCGCGGCTACAGTGTTTTGGACAGGTTCAAGCCTTGGACTGAGGAGAGGGCACAGTCCTCTCATTGCCCCGTGCAAGTCCCAGCTTGGAGGGCAGAGCCCTCCCAGCACAATTATAGCCAACAGCTATAGTTGTAAGTTTGAACCTATGATACGAACACGTGGCCCCACGTGCCTGAGTGATGTGGGAGTGATAGAGTTCAGGTGCATGTAAATTGAGTGGGACTGAAACGCACGAGAATGTAAATATCTTGATCACGCCCTTACTTTGCCTCGTGGCATCTGCTATAAAATAAAGACACGGCTTGTGGGCGCTTACACTGTCTCTCCACCAGAGAAGCAGCGTCCCACCGAGACCCAGCTTTCATTCTCTTGTCTGTCTTTTCTTAATCCTTCACCACCCCCACTCAGGGTCTCTGAACCAGGCTGAGCTGGCACAGCACATAAGGCGCCCTGGGGCTGAGTATGCCAAGGCCGTGCCGGCTCGCCACAGTAGAGGCCATTGTTCCTTTGCTGACCTTTCCCCTGCAGGCACAAGCAGCTCAGGCCATACCTGAGTCTCCATCAACCTGGTTTACACTGTTTGCCCATGTCTGGTGATTCCCTGAGACCTCACTCCACCCAACTTACAGGCCCACCCAAGCTGACTCCAGTGATATTTCCATACAAATGGCCTGTCATGGCTCCTGCTGCAGACTTTTCTAAAATCTCAAAGGTCCACAAAACCCAAACAAATAGCATCTGGCCTCAACATGTCCCATAACTCTCACTAAGCAGCCTCGAGCTCTGTACTAAGCAGTAGCTGGCTTCGGTTCACAGCTTGGCCTCTCCTGGGTATCTCCATGTCCAGCACAACTGGCAACCATCTGCAGACTGCTTAGTAGCTAATGCCAAGAGGCTCCAGGCAGGGAAAAAGCAGAGGCTGACCTTGGACTGTACCTTTGGGAAAACCCCTTAGCTAGCCCACCCAGTGGACAGCTTTAGAACATGCTGGAGCACCACCCAACCACCTCCACGAGCGACACATTCAAGGGATGGACTCAGTGAGCACCAGAGTCCCACCGAAGAAGGTCGTGTCTGGGTGGGGGGAGGGTGGAGAAGGAGGAAACTGCATAGAAGATCTTCTACTGTAATGGAAGTGGGTCCTCTCAGCCAACTGGCCTAGAGGTCAACCCCTCCCATTGATGTGCCAAGAGCAATCGAGGCTCAACTACAATAGAAAGGTGCACATGGCCAACATGGGAAGTGCACCTGGAGCAACTCGGGTGACGGGAGGCTATGCCACTGGGCCCCACAGGACACCTACTACATAAGGCCACTCTACCAAGACCAGGAGACATACCAGCTCCACCTAATATATAGAAACAACCCAGGGAGGCAGCTAAAATGAGGAGCCAAAGAAACATGTCCCAAATTAAATGACAGGACAAAACTCCAGAAAAAGAGCTAAATGAAATAGAAACAAGCAATCTACCAGGTACACAGTTCAAAACACTGGTTATAAAGAAGCCCAACAGCCCAGCCAGCGTAGCTCAGTAGTTGAGCATCAACCTATGAACCAGGAGGTCAGAGTTCAATTCCTAGTCAGGGCATATGCTCAGGTTGTGGGCTTGATCCCTAATGTGGGGTGTGCAGGAGGCAGCCGATCAATGATTCTCTCTCACACTGATGCTTTTCTCTCTCTCCCTCTCCCTTCCTCTCTGAAATGGATAAAAAATATATTTTAAAAAAGAAGCTCAACAAACTTAGTGAAAGAATAAATCAACTCAGCCCTAGCTGGTTTGGCTCAGTGGATAGAGCATCAGCCTGTGGACTGAAGGGTCCCGGGTTTGATTCCAGCCAAGGGCACATGCCCGGGTTGCAGGTTCGATCCCCAGTAGGGGGCATGCAGGAGGCAGCCAATCAATGATTCCCTCTCATCATTGATGTTTCTATCTCTCTCACTCTCTCCCTTCCTCTCTAAAATCAATAAAAATATATTTCAAAAAAAGAATAGATCAACTCAGTGAGAACTTCAATGAAGAGATAGAAAACATAAAAATAGATAGAAAACATAAAAAAGGACCAGTCAGAAATGAATAATACATTAAAAGGAGTAAACAGTAGATTAGATGAAGCAGAGGATTAAGTCAGCAATTTGGAAGATAAGGAAGCAGAAAACATCCAATCAGAACAACAACAATAAAAATGAAGATAGTTTAAAGGGCCTCTGGGACATTATCAAGCATACCAATATTCACATCATAGGAGAGAGGAGAGAAAGGAATTTGAAACCTATTTGAAGAAATAATAAAAACTTCCCTAATGTGGCAAAGGAAATAGACATACCGGTCCAGGAAATACAGAGTCCCAAACAAAATAAACCCAAAGAGGCCCACACCAAAACATTATAATTAAAATGGCAAAGTTTAGCCCTAGCCAATTTGGCTCAGTGGATAGAGCATCGGCCTGTGGACCAAAGGGTCCCGGGTTCAATTCTGGTCAAGGGCATGTACCTTGGTTGCAGTCTCCTCCTCGGGCCCAAAGCCTGGTCAGGGTTCGTGCAGGAGGCTCCCAATCAATGTGTTTCTCTCATATCAATGTTTCTCTCTGTGTTTCCCTCTCTCTTCCACTCTCCCTAAAAATCAATGGGAAAAAAATCATTGGGTAAGAATTTTTTTTATCTATATATATAAAAGCCTAATATGCAAATTGTCCCAGCGGGCGGTTGACCGGGAGTTCGATCACTCACTATGATGTGCGCTGACCACCAGGGGGCATGCGCAGAACATGGCAGGCATCGGCAGCAGGCGGAGAGCACAGAATATGGCGGGCAGCGGCCATGGTGGGATGGTGGAGCAGGTAAGCGGGGGTGCCAGACCAAGGCAGGGTGCCAGTCGTTGTCATCGGGGCGAGCCTCTGGTGGTTACTGAAAATTCTTTGCTCCTGCTGCTGTGGTCCTGCCCAGTGCTCACACCTGCTGTCGGTGCCAGCCCCGCTTGCACCCACTGCCAGCACTAGAGCCTGCTCCAATCGCCCCTGAGGACTTTTCCACCTCCCCCTGCTCCTGAGGGGCAATCAGGGCTGCGGTCCCACCCGGTGCTCACACCCGCTGCTGGCCCCAGCCCCAATTGCCCCACAAGGAGCAGCAGGAGGTGGAGAAGCCCTGAGGGGCAATCAGGGCCAGCAGCCACCACTCACACCCACTGACAGCGCTGAGCGATCGGGGCCAGCGCCGGCAGCAGGTGCGAGTGGCAGCTCTGGTGCCAGCAGCAGGTGCAAGGTGAGCCGGCGCCATCAGCGCATGGGAGCAACAGGAGCGGAGCTGCCAGCAGACAGGGGACCAGGGGCTGTGGCAGGAGGAGCTGGGCGGGGGCACAGAGGATGGGCTGAAACCTGCCCCTATGCTCACCACAGCCTCACGGCCCTCAGTTCCTTTCTTTTTTTTTTTTTTATATATATTTTATTGATTTTTCACAGAGCGGAAGGAGAGGATAGAGAGTTAGAAACATCAATGAGAGGGGAACATCAATCAGCTGCCTCCTGCATACCTCCTACTGGGGATGTGCCCACAACCAAGATACATGCCCTTGGCCGGAATCGAACCTGGGACCTTTCAGTCCACAGGCCGACGCTCTATCCACTGAGCCAAACCGGTTAGGGCCCACAGTTCCTTTCAAGGTGCATGAATTCGTGCACCAGGCCCCTAGTAATAATAATAATAATAAAATAATAAAATGGCCCTAACCAGTTTTGCTCAGTGGATAGAGCATCAGCCTGCAGACTGAAGAGTCCCAGGTTCAATTCCGGTCACGGGAATGTACCTGGGTTGCGGGCACATCCCCAATGGGGGGTGTGCAGGAGGCAGCTGATCGATGTTTCTGACTCTCTATCCCTCTCCCTTCCTCTCTGTAAAAAATCAAAAATATTTAAAAAATAATAATAATAATATAATGGCAAAGTTTAAAGACAAAGAGAAAATGTCAAAAGCATCAAGAAAAAAACAATTAATTACCTATAAAGGAGTTCCCATAAGACTGTCAACTGAATTCTCAATAGAAACTTTGCAGGCCAGAAGGGATTGGCACAAAATAGTCAAAGTGATGGAAAAAGCAAAGACCTATAACCAAGATTACTCTACCCAGCAAAGCTATCATTTAATTTTTTTTTTATTGATTTGAGAGAGAGAAAGGAAGAGAGAGAGAGAGAGAGAGATTTGTTCTTCCACTTATTTACACATTCATTGGTTGATTCTTGTGTGTGCCCTGTCCAGGGATTGAACCCACAACTTTGGCATATCAGGACAATGCCCTAAACAACTGAGCTACCCTGCCAGGGCTACCCAGCAAAGCTATCATTTAGAATTGAAGGACAGATAAAGAGCATCTCAGACAAGAAAAAGCTAAAGTTAATATGTTAAGGATATATATGAACATAAATAATATTTAGCAAAATGAAAACTAAAAAAGGCACTTTTTTTGAGGTTGTTACTCCTTACCTGAGGATATTTTTCCATTGATTTTTTTTTAGAGAGAGTGGAAGGAAGGGGGAGAGACAGAGAGAGAAATATCGATGTGAGAGAGACACATTGATTGGTTGCCTCCCCCATGCACACTAACCAGGGCCAGGGATTGAGCCACATGCTCTTGACCAGAATCGAACCTGGGACCCTTCAGTCCACAGGCCAACATTCTATCCACTAAGCCAAGCCAGCTAGGGTAAGGGCCTCCTTTAAGAAGAAAAAGAAAAGATAAAAAATATGAATAATAAAATGGCAATAAATACATATTTATCAACAATTACTGCCCAGCCCGTGGGGCTTAGTGGTTGAGCATCAACCAGGAGGTCACAGTTTGATTTCTGGTCAGGGCACATGCCCAAGTTGTGGGTTCAATCCCCAGTAAGGGGTGTTCAGGAGGCATCCAATCAATGATTTTCTCTCATCATTAATGTTTCTATCTCTCTCTCCCTCTCCCTTCCTCTCTGAACTCATTTAAAAGAAAAAAAACAATTACTTTTTCTTTTTTTAATCCTCACCAAAGGATATTTTAGCATTTATTTTTAGAGAGAGTAGAATGGATGGAGGCAGGGAGGGAGGGAGAGAGAGAGAGAGAGAGAGAGAGAGAGAAACACCAATGTGAGAGAGACACACTGATTGGTTGCCTCCTACAGGCATCCTGACCAGGGCCAGGGACAAAGCCTCCAACCGAGGTACGTGTCTTTGACCGGGAATCGAACGCACAACCCTTCAATCTGCAGGCTGATGCTCTAACCACTGAACAACCAGCCATGGAACAACAATTACTTTAAATGCAAATGGTTTAAATGCTCGAATCTAAAGACACAGGGTACAGCCAGCCTTGATTCTCAGCTTGGCCTCTCCTTTGGGCACCTCCAAGCCCAGCACAAGTAGCAGCCATTGCAGATTGGTCTATAGCTTGTTCTGTGTGGAACCCAGGCAGGGCACAGGCAGTGGCTGACCTTGCACCTCTAAGAAGGCCCCAGAGCCAGTGTGCCTGGTGGACAGTTTCAGACCACACCTAATTACAACCCTACCACTTCCATAAGTGATACACTCAAGCAATGGACTTGGTGAGCACCAAAGTTCCACTGAAGCAAGTCCTGCTCCATAGAGTTGGCTCCTGCACAGCAGCTCCTCTGCTATAGTTGCAGCCGGTCCTTGCAGCCAATCAGCCTAAGGGTCAGTCCCTGCCACTGACACCAACAGCAATCAAGGCTCAGCTACCAAAGGACAGTGCACACAGTGAACACAGAGGCACACCTGGAACACCCAGCCCGGGTGACTGGGGAGGCTGTGCACAAGTCTGGGAGATGTAGCAGTTCTACCTAATACATAGAAACAAACTGAGGGAAGCAGCCAAAATGTGGAGACAAAGAAACATCTCTATATACAAAAGCCTAATATGCAAATTGTTCCATAGGGCAGGCGTTCGACGGCTCGCTATGACGTACACTGACCACCAGAGGGCACGCGCAGAATATGGCAGGCGTCGGCCCCATGCTCCATGGTCCCGCCTGACGCTTGCACCCGCTGCCAGTGCTGGCCCAGCCCCGATTGCCCCAAGACAGGGCAGGGGCTGCTGGCCAGGCCCAACTGCCTCTCAGGGCTTCTCCACCTCCCCCTACTCACACCAGCTGCTGGCAGACAGAAGATCAGGGGCCGCAGTGGGGGCACAGAGGATGGGCCGAGACCCGCTCCTGTGCCCACTGCAGCATTGCTGCCCCTGGCTCCTTTCACAGTGCACGATTTCATGCACTGGGCCCCTAGTGCCAAATAAAAGAACAGGAGACATCTCCAAAAAATGAACTAAATGAAATGGAGGCAAGCAAACTACTAGATACAGAGTTCAAAACAATGGTTATCAGGATGCTCAAAGAACTTAGTGAGAACTTCAACAACATTAAAATGGACATAGAAATTAAAAAAAAATCAGAAGAAGCAGTCAGGCCCAGTCAGTGTTGCTCAGTGGTTGAGCTTCAACCTATGAACCAGGAGGTCTCACAGTTCGATTCCCGGTCAGGCCACATGCCCAAGTTGTGGTCTCGGTCTCCAGAAGGGGGTGTGCAAGAGGCAGCTGATCAATGATTTTCTCTCATCATTGATGTTTCTATCTCTCTCTCCCTCTCCCTTCCTCTCTGAAATCAATAAAAAATATATTTTTAAAAGAAAATAAACTTTGACACAAATGTGTTATTTTAACATTGTTTTTTGAAACAGCAAATTTTTAGAAGGTTGAAAGATTACTCTATTAGGATTGCCTCTTTGAATAAAATTCTTATGTGGATTTGAATCTATTGGAAGTTTGGCACCAGACTGAACACCAGTCTAAGCCAACATTTTTTCTTTATCGTTTAGAAGCCCTGAACATGTTTTCCTTCAGATTAAAAGAAAAGACACAAACATTTTATGTTCATAATTTTGTGTTCTTTTCATAGAGAACTTACAGCACTGGACCACCTTAAGATCCCACTTCTACGATGAGCACTTCTTCTGGTGCAGGTGCTACCTTGCTATTAAGGACTCACCTGGGGTATCGCTGCTGGGCACCATGTTTGCACACCTTCAATTGTCTGAAGCCATGCCGACTGTTTTCCAAGGCAGGTGAACCAATTTAGGAATGGAATTGAGACCCATGAACCCCACTCTGTCCACACCTAGGAGCTAGAAGGTCTTAGTTATGTCAATGTAAGAAACATTTGAGCCTGTGAAGAATTTTTGTGACTTTATTTGAGACAAAACTGTCAATAATTGCTGGGAAGCAAAATCTCAACGGATTGAGATGATGCTCCAGAGAATGACAGTTTTGCACCTTTATACATTACAGTCAAAAGAGGAAAAGTAAGTGGTTTACATGAAATCCACTGGTGATAGATTAGGGAGGTGGGAGGAAGCAAAGCAGGGAAACCTCTGGGATTAGGTCAAAAGTAAAATGATAGACACATACTCCTTTTACTTAGTGGGTGCAGAATGGTTAACAGTCAACAATTAACTCAATAACAATAAGGGGATTTGTGGTCTCCACAGAGTGGTGCCTGTGCTTTGAGGGGTCTAGAAAAAGGAAAATTACTTCGCCATTCCAAAGATATGTTATCATAGATGCAAAAAGATGACAGCCTCATTTAAGGTAAAGATTGACCTTTGTCAGGGAAGATACTGGTTTAGGACATGACTACCCACCAAAAAATGCTTTTTATTAAAAAGATTTTAATTCACCCTAACTGGTTTGGCTCAGTGGATAGAGTATTGGCCCGCAGACTGAAGAATCCCAGGTTCATTTCTGGTCAAGGGCATGTACCTTGGTTGTGCGATCGATCCCCACTAGGGGGCGTGCAGGAGACAGCTGATGGATGTTTCTCACTGATGTGTCTGTATCTACTCTTCTCCCTTCCTCCCTGAAAAATCAATAAAAAATATATATTTTTTTTTAAAAAAAAGGTTTTCATTTCAGACCATCCTTTGTGGTTATTTAAGTCTCTGAGTTTGCAAGGCCACTGTGCAGGCGGTGGCTAAGCTAGCCAGGTTAGCATGTAACCCCTTTTAGTCCTAACACCATCAATGAAAAAGTATAATACTGTCAACTCCACCCATCCCTCCCTAGTGGCCAAACTGGTTCTCCAAGAGCTGTGTGGTAGAGGGCGTGGCTTCAGACCCTCACTGTGGAAAATTCCAATGTTGATCATCAGAAGTTAAGATATTAATATTTTACTAGTGTGCTAAGAACTTGAACACACCTTTTGGTGCACGGGCAATGATCAACACTCCAACCAGCTCCAACTAACTCCAACCAAGCCACTGGGGCAGGGCTGCTATTTAATTTTTTAATATGACTTTTTCCATTGTTACTACACTTCAACTTCTTATTAGTTCACATGGCTTGAAGGTACTTGATATTCTCTCTTTATAAAATATTTTTTATTGTTATTTTTAGAGAGAGGGAGAGGGAGAGACAAACATTAATGAGAGAGAAACATCCATAGGTACACGTCCCCTCCTGGGACTGAACAGGCAATCTGGGCATGTGCCCTGACAGGGAATCTAACCAAAGACCTCTTGGTGCACGGGATGATCAACCAACTGAGCCACACCAGCCAGGCTTTTTTATTCCCTTCTGTAGTCTGGTTGGAGTAGAACACAACACTAGCCCTTTCGCTGATAAAACTACATAACGAATGACGGCAGGGTTTTTAAATTAGCTATTGCAGTGGAAAGACTCTGTCAAGCTTATATTGCATTTGAATCCTTGTAATGCATTCTTTATTTACAGACAAGCTTCTAAAAACTACTGACATTCATAGTGACATACAATGCTAAAAACAAAACACAGATAGGCTTAAATGTAGATCCTTTCTAATCATAGTGTCTTTGGTCACTTGAGCGAGTGTTTTTAGTCTTTCAACTTCAACATTCAGTGCCAGGAAAAACATTCTTTTATTTTATTACTGCCAAATATGTAAATAATTCTTCTTATCAGATACTTAATCTTATTATAACTAACATATAAAGATGTAGATAAACAAATCACATTGAGAGACATTTCTTGGGATTAGAGCCACTAGTTCTAGATAAGAAACCCTTTTTATAAATTATACTCTAATCTAAAATCTGGATATATATTTCACTTCATTGGCTCAGTTTAATCAGAAAAAAATGCAAAGGGAAATTTATGACTGTGGCATACAAATGTCTTAAACCTGTTCCTATCACTGCCAACTCTGGACATCCAACCTAGAAAAGTTGTCTCTCTACCACATCACTCTACATCTCAGCCATTTTATGTGTCTTCACTACACGGGTCAATCAATACTTGAAATATTTTACCATCTATTCCCTTTTCCTATTCGTCAGCTATTTGAGGCAGGAGCTTTGCACTGACCTGTTCAGAAGTCCCAGTTCCTGGAAAAGTGCTAGACCTATTGTGTGATTCAAAATATAGCATTAGTAGCAAATCAGAGTTGAATCCATCAATAAATAATATAGAAATAAAAATTAAAAACCAGCACTGAATCAGTAAATAAATGTCAAGTAATTATATTAGAATGAAAATATACTAAAAGTTGTAAAGTCAAATTATAATCTATTAAATTAAAAAAGCATGGCCCTAACCAGTTTGGCTCAGTGGATAGAGCATTGGCCTGTGGACTGAAGGGTCCCAGGTTCGATCCCGGTCAAGGGCATGTACCTTGGTTGCAGGCACATCCCCAGTGGGGGGTGTGCAGGAGGCAGCTGATCGATGTTTCTCTCTCATTGATGTTTCTAACTCTCTATCCCTCTCCCTTCCTCTCTGTAAAAAAATCAATAAAATATATTTTTAAAAAAAACATGGTAGAGCCCAGCCTGCATAGCTGTGGCTGAATGTTGACCTATAAACCAGGAGGTCATGGTTCAATTCAAGGTCAGGACACATGCACCAGTTGTGGCCTGATCCCCAGTGGGAGGCATTCAGGAGGTGGCTGACCAATGATTCTCCCTCATCATTGATGTTTCTATCTCTCTCATCATCTACCTTCCTCTCTGAAATCAATAAAATAAAATAAAATAATTTTTTTTGAATCCTCACCCAAGGATATTTTCTCTTGATTTTTAGGGGCAAAAGAGAGAGGGAAAGACAGAGAGAAACATCGATGTGAGAGAAACACATCAATTGGTTGCTTGCTGCAGAGCCCTGACTGGGGAGGAACCTGCAACCAATGTACGTGCCCTTGACCAGAATCAAACCTGGGACCCTTTGGTCCTAAGGCTGATGCTCTATCTACTGAGCCAAACTGGCTAGGGCAATAAAACTTTAAAAAAAGAATTGTACACCCAAAACCTATATAATTTTATTAATCTATTTCACCCAATAAAATCAATGACAAGGAAAGGAGGGAGGGCGAGAGGGAGAGAGGGAGGGAGGGAGAAAGGAAGGGGGAAGAAGAGAAAAAGGAAGAGAATCCACATGCACAGTTTAATACCGAGTGTGGTGGTGATGAGCTGTGTAAACTGTAATAGGGAAAAAGAAAGAAAAAAAAGAGCCACCCTGAAGCCAGACGTGCAGCTGCGTGGCCCAGCGCTTCACTTAACCTCTTCACCCATTTCCTCGTTCTGAAATTGGGTGCTGAGATCCGCCCTTACAGGCTGTGCTGGTGACATGCATTGACATGTGGGAGTCCTGGAAGAGCACCAGGCAGCACAAAGGCTGCTGCTGTGAACCACGCCGCTGTCACCCAGTGAGGAGTACACGTGCCCGTGTGGGGTCACAGCCGCAGGGGGAGGCACATCAACAGATAATCTCCCAAGTGCGTGCTTAGCGGGCCATTGTGGCCAGGAGGATCAGGGAGTGACTGACATGGGGGGACTCCATGAAATACAGACAGGCTGGGGCAGGGGGAGCGTGAGACCACAAGAGGTTTATGCTGCTCTTGTCTTTTGTTGCTAATCCTCACTGGAGGATACCTTGACCTGAATCATATATCCACTGAGCCAAACCGGCCAGGGCCAGAAGGATTTGTTTTATTTTTTTAACATATTTTTTATTTATTTCAGAGAGGAAGAGAGAGAGAGAAACATCAATGATAAGAATCATCGATTAGCTTCCTCCTGCAGGCCCCCTCCTGAGGATGGAGTCGCAACCATGACCTGGTTCACAGGTGAGGCCCAACCACTGAGCCAGCTGGGCAGAGGGCTTATCTTTAGAAGCGGACTGTGAAGTAGGGGCAGGGGGGAAGGATGAAACAGGTGGGTCTTGGAGGTAATTCTGAGAAGGCTGGTGGCACTGAGTGGGGAGCGCCCTGTGGGGTGGAGGGAGGCGCTGGGAGCCCGGTTTGGCCCAGTGAACAGAGCCTCGGCCTGAAAGGTCCTGGTTCGATTCCGGACAAGGGCACATAACTCGGTTGCAGGCTCCTTCCCAGCCAGAGCCCTGGTTGGGCGCATGCGATCCATGTGTTTCTCTCACATTGATATTTCTCTGTCTTTCCCTCTCTCCTCCACTATCTCTAAAATCAATGGACAAACATCCTCGGGTGAGGATTTAAAAAAGAATATGAAAAGCGTTGATGAGAAGCGGCATCGCCTGCCTCTGCTGTGAACCCTTCCCGCTTCTCTCTTGCCAGGTCTTCACTCTCACCCCAGAAGGACGCCGTGTCTCCGGGCCGGAATCCCTCCCGGTCCCGGCCCCGG
>NW_005353362.1:43230-54082 GCF_000412655.1 Myotis brandtii
CGCTCCGCCGGGAGGGGGGGGAGCCCCGCCGCCACTGCCTCCACCTACGCCCGCCTCAACGGCCGTCCCTAGGTGCTGATTGGCTGGAAGCCGCCACGGCCTTGCTCCGATTGGCTGCTTCTCCACTCCTTCCTTGCGGAGGTGAAGAGCGTGAATCAGGAATGGCCTCTGGGATGTGACCTCCTGGAGGTGGGAGAAGTCGTTCCTGGAGGCTCGAGTCTGTGAAAGGGAGCGGGGCCTTCACGCCAGACTCCCAGGGAGTGGCTGCCTCGGGGACCCCAGTATTCCCCGTCTTGAGACCCTCACGCCGTTTCTGTACCCCCTTGTCCGGAAGGCTCGGAGGCCCGGCTGCGCGAAGGGTCCGCCCCGCAGCCTCCCCCACGCGCTGGCGACCAGCCGAGGCTGAGTTCGGGAAGAGAGCCCTGGTCCCGCAGCCACCACCCTGCACGTGGCCACCCTTCCCTCCCGTCTTCCGCCGCTCACTCGTGCTCTCGCGTAGGCAGCCTGTGAGCAGTGAGGCTGCCTCCACCACACACACACCTCACCCCCGCGGCCCTCCAAGGGAGTGAGCCCCAGATCTGCGGGCCCATGACCAGGAGGCGCTGAGCACACACAGGGGCCCTGGGGAACATGCCAGCATCCAGGAAACCCTCCTGCTCCCAGATGTCAGCTCACAAGCCATGCTTGCTCACAGGAAGTGAGTGAACTGCCAATGGTTAACCGCGGCACCTGCAGACAGCTCCAGTAGAGAGCTCAACGGCAGTACCTCCGGGGAATTTGTCTTCATTAACGTATTAAAATCACACCCAGGGAACCATTTGGGCTCGGCATACCCCAATTCTTCCCTGAAATCTGCTCCTTTTTTCTTGAAATTCATCACCCCCGTATCCCACCTACCTACCTTAAACCCCTTAAAAGCTCCCCTGACCTCCCCCTTGGGGGAGAAGGCCTATTTCCGAGCGTGACTCGCCCTTCTCCACTCCTGAGCAAAGAAGACACTTTCTACTCTGCTTGACCCGAGGGATCCGTCTCATTCTAGTTCTATTAGCCTGCGCAGAAGGGCCTTCATGTGGGTCACTGGCCCCAAAAGGGTTGGCAACAAGAGGGCAGGAAGAGCAAGGGGACCCCTGAGGGAGACAGCCCAGGGAGTGGGTCCAGATGGGAGAGTTCTCAGAGAACAAATTCCCTCTGCTCACCTCTGGTTCTCTTACAAATGGGGTATATTTTGCCCTGACCAGGTAGGTCACTTGGTTACAGCACCCTCCTGATACACCAAGATTGTGGGTGTGATTCCTGGTCAGGGCACATACAAGAATCAACCAATGAATGCATAAATAAATGGAACAAGAAACATCTCTCTCTCTCTCTCTCTC
This sequence comes from Myotis brandtii, assembly GCF_000412655.1. NCBI lineage: Eukaryota > Metazoa > Chordata > Mammalia > Chiroptera > Vespertilionidae > Myotis > Myotis brandtii. The sequence continues at coordinate 44,604 of NW_005353362.1, forward strand.
TCTCTCTCTCTCTCTCTGTCTCTCAAAATAGACAATCTCAGCCTCCCACTGATGCCTGCCATCCAGTCCACCCTAGAAGATAGAAAAAGACTCATGTTATGCTCCCATGGAAACCAAAATGGGGTGTTTGGGTCCAAGTCCGTTGTCTCGCAAAATCGAAGAATGAAGTCACAGACAAAAATGGTTAGCAGAAGCAAAGTTTATGGAGAGAAGTCAGTCCTGGAAAAAGTGCAGCTGGGGTTCCAAAAGCAGGCCAGTGTCCAGAGCTTCCATGCCCTGCTGCAGGGAGGTGTAGTTCAGCATCCAAGCTAACTAAAGTCCATTAGTCCATGTGTGGAGTCCCACATGGCCATAAGACACGTGGGCGCAGGGGAGTATATCTCCTGCCACAGGAGTGTCTGGGGGCTGGGGAGAGGGCATGGCTTTTTTGCCTAGGCCCTAGGGGAAAGATACATGTTTGCTAGCTGCTGATTGGTTTTTTCAAATAATTCTGCCTTAGCAACATCCTTGGGATTGTTTTCTATGCCTCACTGCATTATGACTGGTTATCTGCAAGATGCCTGTCTTTACAACATCCATACTTTTTTTTTAAAATATATTTTATTGATTTTTCGCAGAGTGGAAGGGAGAGGGATAGAGAGTTAGAAACATCAATGAGAGAGAAACACCGATCAGCTGCCTCCTGCACACTCCCCACTGGGGATGTGCCCACAACCGAGGTATATGCCCTTGACCGGAATCGAACCTGGGACCCTTGCGTCGCAGGCCTACGCCTCACTGTGTTATGACTGGTTATCTGCAAGCTGCCTGTCTTTGCAACATCCATACTTTTTTAAAAAAAAATTTGTATTGATTTCAGAGAGGAAAGGAGAGGGGGAGAAAGATGGAAACATCAACAATGGAAGAGATCATCCATTGGCTGCCTCCTGCACGCCCTACACCGTGATCAAGCCTGCAACCTGCTCAGATGCCCTGACGGGGAATCAAACCGTGACCTCCTGGTTCCAGGATCAAGCCTGCAACCTGCTCAGATGCCCTGATGGGGAATCAAATCGTGACATCCTGTTCATAGGTCAATGATCAACCATTGAGCCACACCAGTCCATACATTTTAAAGCTCACGTCTCCCGTACTCACCCTTCTTTCCCCATCCAGCTGGGTTGCCTTAGCAATTTTGCCTAGCTGGGTCTAGTTCTAGGTCACTTTGCCAGTCTCCGTGATTTTTCATGGAACCAGGCGTGGTCAGCAAGCTGTATTCTACCCATGCCTGCAATGCTCCACTTCCCAGCCCCTGTGGTCCTGCCTCTCTCTTCCTAGCCCTCTTCTATCTAGCCCTCTTCTTCTATCTCCTCACCTCTATATACCAGACAAGATATAAACCACTTCCCTTTCATTTTACCTTTGGCAATGTTAAAATGTCCTATTTCATTACCTTTCCTCAGGGAAATCAATGGCTTTTAGGACATACCTTTCTCACAGGACAATAGGCAGTGCTTGGAAAAGGGGGAAAGCACAGCTTGGGAGTGTGGGAGCTGTGGCAATGATTTGATCAGAGGAGGGAGTCCTAGGTGTGAGCGCAGATTTTCAGCCCACTCTTGGCAACAGACTTCTCTCCTTCCACACGAGGTCCTTTGTATGCTTTGCAGTGCTGAGTCCAGAAGGGAAAAAAGAGCTCAGAGCTGGATCTAGCAGTTTCCTCTCAGCTTTTGATACCTCCAGGCTTTCATCTGCACCCACCCAACTGAGGCTGGCTCTCCATCACCCACTCCTCCCAGCCTTTCATCATCTGAGGTCTTAGTGCCTCTTTCCTAGCTCTCCCATCCTATATAATAAAAGCCTAATATGCTAAGTGGTCGGCCAGTCTGCCATTCAACCAATCAAAGCATAATATGCTAATGATATGCTAAGGCCGCTCAACTGCTCTCTGTGATGTGCACTGACCCCCAGGGGGCAAGTACTCCAATTGGTAGGTTAGCTTGCTGCTGGGGTCTGACCAAAAGGACTGAGTGAGACAAGCCAGACATGCCCTGGAACCCTCCCACGGTCCCTCCCCGGCTGGCCAACTTCCCACATGCCTCCCCGGCTCCTATCATGCACCAGTGGGGTCCCTCAGCCTGGCCTGTGCCCTCTTGCAATCCAGGCTGAGGGACCCCCCGACCCCCCACCTCCTCCCGCACAAGTGTACAAATTTCATGCACTGGGCCTCTAGTGTAGTAGATAAAAAATCAGATCAGACCCAAATGGATGGCTCCAGGGATTTGGATGAGAAATGTATATCCAAGCCCTGGCCACTGTGACCCAGTGGTTAGAATGTCTGCCCGAGCACCGAAGGGTCGCAGGTTCAATTCCCAGTCAAGAGCACATACCTGGGTTGCAGGTTCCATCCCAGGCCCTGCCAGGGTGTGTGCAGGAAGCAACCAATTGATGTGTCTCTCTCACATGGATGTTTCTCTCTCTCTCCCCCTCCCTCTGTTCCACTCTTCTCTAAAAATCAATAGAAAAAGCCCAGCCAGCGTGGCTCAATGGTTGAACCAAGAGGTCACGGTTCAATTCCCAGTCACGGTACATGCCCAGCTGGCAGGCTCGATCCCCAGTGTGGGGTGTGCAGAGAGCAGCCGATCAATGGTTCTCTCTCACCATTGATGTTTCTATCTCTCTTTCCCTCTCCCTTCCTCTCTGAAATCAATAAAAATCTATTTAATAAATAAATAAATATCAATGAAAAAAATATCATCGGATAAGGATTAACAACAACAACAAAAGAAATGCATATCCAAGAAGCAGGGCCAATGGGCAACCCTCCTTGAATGTGACTTCCTGAAAACATCCTTCACTGCCAGTCCAGCCCTCAGGAATCACATCTTGAGAGAGTAGTTGTTCATTCTAAAGACTCCTAAGGAATAAAAGGACAGTATAGTAAATACATCTTAATATGTAAAGCTTCTAATGTTTTCTATACCAAGTTTTGTGACCATTTACAAGTACTGGGTTTAATATCTAAGAAAACAATTCATGCCAAAACCGGTTTGGCTCAGTGGATAGAGCGTCGGTAAATATCAATGGAAAAAATATCATCGGATAAGGATTAACAACAAAAAAAGAAAGAAATGCATATCCAAGAAGCAGGGCCAGTGGGCAACCCTCCTTGAATGTGACTTCCTGAAAACATCCTTCACTGCCAGTCCAGCCCTCAGGAATCACATCTTGAGAGAGTAGTTGTTCATTCTAAAGACTCCTAAGGAATAAAAGGACAGTATAGTAAATACATCTTAATATGTAAAGCTTCTAATGTTTTCTATACCAAGTTTTGTGACCATTTACAAGTACTGGGCTGGGTTTAATATCTAAGAAAACAATTCATTAACCTAGGCACTGACTTGACACCACTCCCATTGCTACCCATCACTGAGTGTATAGACAGCCTATGGGGCCTCTCGAAGGGGTCAGATGCAGGACTCGGCCATGGTACACCTACACCTACAGCCAACTTGGGCAAGAAGAAATGAGGTGATGACTTACCATGGTGCTTGCAGACATTACTCACAGGTAGCTAGGATCCTCTTCCTCTTCCTGATTCTGCCCCAGACCCAACCTGTCCCCTACCTTGGACCAGGGTCAGTATCACCTAGCTCAGGTGACTTTTCCTTTCTACTTGTTGAAGGTGATAATCCCTGGTGGTAATAGGGACAGTAGCTGGTCAGAAGAGGTCAGAAGCTGTAGGGCAAAAGCACTAGACCCTCTGGAGCAGTGGATCTGAAGTCCTTTTCATATTTCATGGAGACCTTCCAAAGCAAAGATGGCACTTGGGACTTAAAGTGTCCCCTTCCTACAAATGCCTGCTTTCTTGCTGCTTATTTCCCACTGTAGCCTGACAGGGCAGAAGAACTCAGCAGGGGAGACTAGAAACTGGTTGAGTGTCCAGAGTGTGACCTTGTGCAAGACTTTTCTTTTCTCTGGAATGCCGTTTTCCCATGGGGATCTCTCTAATGATGATCCCCCTTTTCTCATGCTGCAGATCCCTCTGTGTGTACATCAGGGCGATTCCCAACTCCAGGTAACAGCTCCTGCGAACTGAGCAGCCTAATCAGATGTCATCATACCATAAACATTCAAAGCAGGCACTTTATAGATAAGTAAACAGGTTCAGTCAGTTGCTCAAGTGCACATAGCAAGTAACTAACAGAGCCTGCATTTGACTCCAAAGTATGTGGCTGCTAATGTTTCTTCTGACTCTTGAGGTGAACAACTTTCCACACACCAGGCCTGAGAGGCATTCACTCCGCAAGTCCGCATTGAGGGCTGATGGGGTGGCCCCGAGCCCCTGCAGCACTTCCCTCCCAAACCTCCCAGGTAAAACCTGCCATTACTCCATTTTATGGGAAAGGGAACTAAATGAAGCCCAGAATGATGACGTTTCTTGAGATCCCCCAGAAAGCGAGTGGCAGGGCTGGGCTGCAAATCCAGCTCTTTCTGACCTCAGAACCTCTGGTCAAACTCTGTGCAGAAGCTGAATCTTGAAAACTGAGCTCCATGAAAAATTTTCATGAGGAAATGCAACATATTCACACGAGAAATGCGCCCCCGTTCCTACTCACCTGAATTCCCCCTGCCCTGCCGTTGGGGCCTTGTCTGTCCCCTGCCCCCAGCACTGGGAGCGTCTGATGGCTTCTTGTCCTCACTGACTCAACAATCATTGATTGGAAAACTGGCTGCCTACATGGAGGAGAGGAAGAGACCGAAGAAAGAGGCAGACCACACCAGATAGATAGGTGGAGGTTTAACAAGCAAGGGAACTTATTGTCTTGGTCAAGCACAAGAGGAGTAAATATCTGCATCTGCCGGCCAGAATCTTAAACGTTTATATAGAGCCCTTAACTGGGCACAGTGGTACAGTCCCATCAAAAACTGTTCTCAACAACACCTTTCTCTCTCAAGGTTTAGTGTTAGCCCTGGCAGTTATTGTATTTATTTTTGTAATGCAAGTCTCTGACTTAAGCTTTGATTGCCCAGGTATTAAATATCCATCTCAAAGAAGGCTATCTCAAAGAAACACATGGCTAGTCATATAGATAAAGAGCTAAAGAACCAGGCTGCCTCCCTTCACTGAGACTTCTTTGCTCTAAGAAATTTGATTTTAGTAACTGGCCATTAGGATTATTTGTTTTTCTTTCTCTTCTTGGACTTTAAATTCCAGCCCTAATGTTTTGAATCCACCAAAAAAGTGTGAGCCCATGAAACCCTAGGCTCCCACCCTTGACCCTAATACCTGCAGAACCCAGGCTCTTTCTCTCTCTCTTTCTCTCTCTTTCCAATGAAAGGGAATTTTTGGACTGGAACCCGGATTTTTTGTCCACTGGAATCGAAGAATGAATCCATGGATAGAAAGTGGTATAGCAAAGGTGGAGATTTATTGAAGAACAAGTACAGACTCCCACATGGGGAGTGGGAAAGAGTCCCACAGAATGGACCCCTAAGTAGGGAGGGAGAAAGGGTCCCACTGAGTTCCTTTTCCCCATGGCTTATAAAGGCTGCAGATCCTGGTGCCTTGATAGCCCCTCTGATTGGTCACTATTCCCCTAGAGTGGTTACTATAGTAACTCCTGTGCTCAAAGGTCACACCTCACATGGGACATGTGAGATTCTCCCTCTCCTTCCTCATTGTTTTCCTATTCCCTTTGGTCTTTCTTCTTCTCCTTCTGGATGAAGGGCTTCCTTCTCTTTATTTTGTAAATATAGACCTTTTGCTGTTCCCAGCTCCCTCTTTCTATGGAAATGTACCTGTTGCAGCTTTTCAGCTCCCCTATTCTATGGAAATATACCTTCTGCTGCTCTGCAGCCCTGTGCTTCCTCCATGGTCCCCTTAATTTCTAAAATTTCCTAAACCTGTCCTATTTTACTCCTAAAATTCCTGTTTCACCAACCTCATTGAGTGGTCCCAGGTGTGCTGTGTAATTTCCAGGTTCTAGGAGTAATAAAGCTTTTTTTTTTTTTCAAAGTTTCTTGCTGGTTATAGCTGAAGGGCATCTTGCAATCATAACAAGAACCTCAAGGACTGGTTGTTGATAGGCTGAGCTCAGTACAAAACACACAAGGCTGTGTCCTTGGAACAGTCCCCATGTGGGGTTGGAAGGCAGAGCATACATTTCAAGAACATGGGGCGAAGTGAGGAACCTTTGCTTGCCATGATCCAGCTTGAGGGTCAACCAGCAGCCAAAGGATTACCTCCTCCAATAACAATCCAGTCAAAGTCTATTTATTGGTGTCATAGTGGGGCATTGGGAATAAGGGAGGCAACTTCCCTGCCTTCGGTTGGTCACCATGCAGTGGGAAAAGCAGTGAACAGAGAGAAATTGGGGAAAGGGGGTTGCAGAATAGAGAGGCCTGGGGTCCTGTAAAGCCAATGGCACAGCCTAAAGCAGGGGTGGGCAACCCCATGGCACGCCAGTAACTTTTGCTGGCACGGGAAACCCTCTCTTATAATCTTCCATTTACAATGTTTTTCTTAATATCGACTTTTTTATTTTTCAGATAAATTCAGTGTAGGTGCATCTTAGATAAATAAATAATTTTACATAACAAGTTATCTTAAAGACCATAGACATGGATTGACGAGAGAGGGGAAGAGCAATTTCTATGCCTCTGCCTTAACTCTCCCTGCCTTCCTAGATCCGACCAGTGTTTTGGTTTCATCCACATACGCTTGTGAATCTTTGTTCTCAGTGATGAATTTTGTTAAGTCTCGTAATAGGAGTAGCCTGACGGATGAAAGTAGTAGCTCGTGCATATTTCTGAAGGTCACGAAATATAAACCTGATGTAAAATCTCTGTCATCAGTGATGCAGCAGCAAAAGTCCCACTGATAATATCAAACGGAGTCATAAAGTTTTCTGTCGGACTATCAGTGTACATGTATACATTAAAAAATAAATGTATTTTTCATCATCATATACTGTGTTTTTGTTGCTCGAATTAATTTTATTATTTCTTCAAGGTTCTTCACATACGTACACCTTAAGAGATATCAAGTAGGCGTAACATGTTCTCAAAAAATTACGGTTGGCACGCAGAAGAATTTTGAATAAGAGATTTTGCTGGTTTTGGCACGCACTCACAAAAAGGTTGCCCACCCATGGCCTAAAGGTATGCAGTGGAATGAGAGGCAAGAGGAGAGTTGGCCAGCAGCGCATGAATCAGGCCTGGGGGCCCACAGAGGAAGGCGGCCCACTCCTTATCCTGGTGCTGGCGGCCTCCTCCGCCCAACCCCCAGAAGGTAGGGAAGAAACCTGGGCTGGGCTGGGTGGTTTCTGAATTCCAGCTGTCAGTCTCCCTAGATAAAGTGGGGCCTGGTCAGAGGGTGGATGATCCTGAGGGGTGCATCAGCCCCAGCTCTCCCCCTCCATGAACACCCAGTCCAAGGAAAAGCAATGGGACCATTGAGCAAATGAAACTTCAAGGCCAGTCCTGACTCCATGTCAACTTGTTATGGGCAGAAATAGAATACTGGGGACTAGCCATAGTTATAAGAAATATTAATCATGCTTTGTTAACTTTGATTGTGAAACCGGACAATCACAGTAACTCTCTGTGCTGCCGGTCACTGCTTGAGCCAATTAAGCAGAGACAGCAGTATGGGAGAGTAGCAGGTCATTCATGAAAATCTGCTCTGCACCCCACCATAAGCCAGCTGCTTATCTTGGGTAGGACAAAGATTACATGGGGAAGTAGGCAAAAAGAATAGGAATGGGTATGCAAGATGGGTATTACAGGTTTGGGGAAATAAGCAATGCAAGCTGGGGTGGGACTCCATTGTTTTGGCAACAAGATTGTTAATCTTTCCATGATAATAGGCAATTCTTGAACTATCATGGACTGCCTTCCAACATTGACTCCCAGGTCCTGGGGGCGTACAACTCTGAGCCAGGTTAGAATGTGCTATCTTTAATCAGAATAAAACAATTGTTAGGGGCAAAAATAGACTATTGGGGACTAGCTGTAGTTATTAGAAATATTAATCATGCTCTGTTAATCACAATTGTTTTGTTTTTCTTTTTTGTGTATTGTGGCCTCTGTCAGCAGACAGAATTCTGTGGGAATAGTCCAGCCTGAAGTGGGACTGGTGGTAAAGCAGCCCTCTTTGCTGTAGTATCAGCTAGGTTGTTTTCTGTAATAATGTTTGTGTTTTCCCTTTGATGTCCTTTGTAGTGAAGTACAGCTACCTCTGCAGGTTTTACTACTGTTTGTAGGAGAGTGAGTATTTCCTGGAGGTGCTGAATAGGGGAGTGCTTTGCTGTTAAGAGTCCCCGTTGTTTTTATGTTGCCATATGGGGGAGGAAGGCATACCTGGAGTCGGTAAATATGGACTTGTGTCCCTTTCTCAGCTGTAGGACTCTGGTCAAGGCAATGAACTCAGCCTTTGGTCAAGGCGATAGGAGGCAATGCCAAGCTTCAGTATATCTAGTTTTCTCTTAATGTCTTTCTTTCTAAACTTATTGTCATTAGTAAACCATACTTTATCTGGATTATCTAAGAGCTGGTATTTGAGATCAGCCCTGTTTGAATAAACTTGTTCTACTGTTCTTACGCAAGAGTGCAAAATTTTCTCCTTTTCCTCCACAGGCAGGAGGAATAAGAGTTTGACATACTTTGAGAGTCACCTCGGGGGAGTCTAGAAGTAAAGCCTGGTATCTAGTGAGGTGTCCCCCGTAAGTCATATGGCCTTTAATTTCTAAGACCCCTTGAATCTAGTGTGGGGTCAGGACCTCTAGTGGCTGTCCCAATGTTAACATGGTGGCCTATTTTACCAGGAGCATTGTGGTTGCAACAGTCCTTAAAAATGCTAGCCATGCCCAGCAGGCATGGCCCAGTGGTTGAGCATCGACCTATGAACCAGGAGGTCACAGTTGACTCCCAGTCAGGGCACATGCCCGGGTTTCAGGCCCGATCCCCAGTGTGGGGCATGCAGGAGGCAGCCGATCAATGAATTCTCTGTTCATTGATGTCTCTATCTCTCCCTCCCCCTCTCTTTCTCTCAAATAAATAAAAATATATGTTTTTTAAAATGCTAGCCATGCCTTGACCAATTTGGCTCAGTGGATAGAGCATTGGCCTGCGGACTGAAAGGTTCGATTCCAGTCAAGGGCATGTACTTTGGTTGCAGGCACATCCCCAGTAGGTGTGTGGGAGGCAGCTGATCAATGTTTCTCTCTCATCGATGTTTCTAACTCTCTATCCCTCTCTCTTCCTCTCTTTAAAAAATCAATAATATATATATTTTTAAAAATGCTAGCCATGCCTGGCCAATGTAGCTTGGTGGTTGAGCATCGAGCTATGAACCAGGAGGCCACAGTTGATTCCCAGTTGGGGCACAGGCCCAGATTGTGGGCTCAATCCCCAGTGTGGGGCATGCAGGAGGCAGCCGATCATTGACTCTCTCTTATCATTGATGTTTCTATCTCTCTCTCCCTCTCCTTTCTCTGAAA